>NC_052314.1:61153364-61273364 GCF_016432855.1 Salvelinus namaycush
GCAGTAGTAGTAGCAGTAGTATCAGTAGTAATAGCAGTAGCACTAGTAGTAGCTGTAGCACTAGTAATACCAGTAGTAATAGCAGTAGCAGTAGTAGTATCAGTAGTAGTAGTAGAAGCAGTAGCACTAACAGTAGCAGTAGCACTAACAGTAGCAGTAGCACTAACAGTAGCAGTAGTACTAGTAGTAGCAGTAACACTAACAGTAGCAGTAACACTAACAGTAGCAGTAGCACTAACAGTAGCAGTAGCACTAACAGTAGCAGTAGTACTAGTAGTAGCAGTAGCACTAACAGTAGCAGTAACACTAACAGTAGCAGTAGCACTAACAGTAGCAGTAGCACTAACAGTAGCAGTAACAGTGGTGATATAAGGAGCAGCTGGGTGGGGACGGCCTGTCAACACCCCAGGGAGAGGAGAGCAAGACCAGGGCTGCACAAGGCAAGCAAACAGGCTTAAGAGCAACACTCCATAAACACTTAGAATATACTATAGACAATGAGCTCATAGCTAAAAACAAGTTGTACTATGTATAACTCTGGAGCATAGGTATAATCAACAAAGGCCCAGAGTTTGACCTGTTTCAGTTTACATGTTCAGGAAAAACTCCTCACCCCAAAATTGAATGGCTCATTTCAAACCAAAATAAGAAACTCAACACCAACCGACGTGTTCACTGGCCTTGTCATGTCATGTACTGTCAATTTATAGTCTCTAATGAGACACAATGTTTAGATCAATTGTAAATCTCTGTAAGTCTCATACGTGCGCTTTGTATACTAACAAGGGATCTTGCTCTCTATTTCTGCTCGGCATTGCGCTGTTACAGTGCGACTAGTGTAAATGTTTATTGCCCTTGTGTCAACCCCACAGACTGAAGGATTAGCCTTTCGCCCGTTCTTGACATGCGCCGGCATGCCGAGAAATGACTCATTCCCCAAGGTGAAAATCTCTCCTCTAGCAATGCAATGGCAATTGGAACACCATTGATCTGTAAGCCCTAATGTTCTCCATGTCCTAAAGCTGTGGTGTTGTTGTGACCGACCAGGGAGGACAGTATTGCCAAGAGAGAGCTGCAGATCGATCCCAGATGAGAGGCCTGCTACAGCCAGATCCAGGGCTGCGTTACAAATGGTACCCTATTCCTTTTATAGTGCTCTACTTTTGACCAGGGCCCATAGGGAATAGGGTGCAATTTGGGATGGAGACCAGAGGTCCAGGTCGTGACTACCTGGCTGAAAGATCTATGGCAGGATATGAGCCATGCTACAAGGCTGTTTTGCACTAGCCGTGTCATAGGGGCCAATCAATAGGATAGGTTGAAGCACAATGAATTACAATGTAGGTGACTGAGTGTTTTTGGTACGGAAAAGTTTATTCATGGTATAATGCTTGAGTTCAGTAGTAACGTTTAACAATGTGTGATTAATGGATAGAATCTTACCTGACGTGACTAATTGAAATGCCTGGTCCTCTTTATGTCATTGCTGTGAATGAGAATGTGTTCTCAGTCAATTTACCTGGTAAAATAAGGATTAAGTCAAATGTCAAAAATATGTTAGAGGCTGAGAGTTCATATTCAAGATGCCTATGATGTTATGACTTATCTGGCTGTGACATCACTACATATCAAATGATGGAATAAAGGTCTTATTTCAGAGGGAATGAAGTTGACAAATGATCAGCGTTCGTCCCCTAAGACCCTGAGTTGGTCCTGGAGTTGTCAGAACTATCCTTCCAGAGAGAGTCAGCAGACCAGTTTATTATTACGGGATATTTTACAACAGTATTTTTCTGCCTGCTCCTCTGTCAGAGTGATTTTCAATAGCAGGAGGGAAGGGGAAAACGCATCATCCCTCGGTGAGTGAGCTGCTCTCTCTCTCATACATCGCCAGGCTTCGCTCAGCGCCTCGCGTAAGAAAAAGCAGATGTGTTCCTACGGCGAGCAGAACTTTGTTCTGCTAGCATGCATCTCAAATCGCACCCTTTTTCCTTCATAGTGCACTACTTTTGACCAGGGCCCATTTGGCTCTAATCAAAAGTAGTGCACTATATAGGGAATAGGGTGCCATTTGGGACACATCCCTTGTGTTTTTCTTCTTTGCCTTGACACTAAGGGGTGTCTCTTTCCACCATTCCTTTCTGTCTGTAGCTCCAGTGGGGGTATGGTTACATAGCAGCAACAGTTTATGTTCTGATTGTGGATATAGAGGCATTAAAGCTGTATACAACATCTAAAAATGACCTAATGGAGTCTAGTCTAGACCAATCCATCCCCAGAATTATTCCGGATTACAGAAATAAAACCAAATTAAGCTGTGAGGGCTAATAATAATTGATTAGTTTGGGCTGCAGATTCAGCTAGCTGCTAAAGACTTAAACAGACCCGTGGGTCCAGTAGTAGAGCTCTGATCTTTCTCTCGTCTGTTTCTCTGCGGTTCTTTTCCATGGACCTTTACTCTTAACTGTTGTAAATGCTCAGGACACACAGACCATTACAAGCACAGGTCTCTCAACATGTGTAAGGATCTCACCTATTGATATCAGTAGAAGAATCATGAGGAGATGCTACGTAATGGTAGTCTAATACATGTTGGCCAGTTCAGCTGTCATATAAATAGACACGTATCAAAACCTATGGAGAACGCTGTTGTCTGAATGGCAACATCTCGTGATCATATAGTAGTCTGGAGGCTGCCAGAGTTGACACAATGTGGTTTAACGTTACTTATCAAGACCCAGGGCTAAGAAGTGCCAAAGAAGGAGCTCTCTACCCTCACACATACTGGACATAATAAACCATTAGAGAGATGAGCTACTCTTCAGAGTGAAGAGAAATGCTTTCAACTTGAGAGTGTAAGGTCATCCCAATTCCTCAAATGTCAAATAATAGAGTGTGTGTGAGGTGAAAAGACTGGTAATAATTATGAAAAGTTGGCTAAGAGTTTCACGCTCGCTTGCTTGTTCTTTGGGATGTAGGTTTTGTGAGTTACTCACAGGCGTAATGAAAATAAAATCTCTCTCTGGGATACCCCAGGATAAACAGTTAGCCATTACCCGAGCGAGAGGAGCGAGGAGGAGCTCAAAGGGCATCCCATCCGTTATCTAAGATGACGTTTATCCTGGCATGCGGCTGTCAGTCAGTCGGTGGGGGAAAAAACCCAGTGCCAATAAAACGCTTGATGTCAAGAGACGTAACACAGATGTGCTGCTAAAGCTTTGTTCCTCCACTTTTAAAAGATAAATATATTTGCTTGAGCTTGTACTTGTGTGGGTAAAATGCTTGTGTGGGTAAAATGTTGAGTGAAGCTACTCTCTACTCTGAAAGATGAAGGCTTTTTGCAACAGATGCGTAGCTAGTTTTACAGATGAACATTTAATGGGGGACCTATACAACGAGAGGACGTTTGGCATATGGAATGCTGACGTGCGTACTCTGTAGACCTGTGCCATAAATTGGAGCAGGAAAGGACATTACAGCAGGTACCGCCAAGACTGCAGAGCTGTAATATATAACATTATGTACAGTGATGATCTATATCACCAGATCAATTTAACATAAGAAAAGCTACTAAATCAGGTGGATAGCCCGCTAACACATAGTCTACCTTCTATTGTATGCACACAGTTATTATTCATTTCAATCCATCACATTCCAGAGGAGACCCTGTACGTACCAATCCATTCCTCATAGGAAATATAGACAGTATTTGATTTGCTATATGAATCAAAACAACACATGCCAGAGGTCTGCACATACCACATACAAATCCCATCCTGAGATGAATTGTAGACAGTAGTTGCACTATATTAATCAAATCCCATGCAGCAAAGATTCCCGGCTGAAGTGGAACTAACATGTTCCTGGGATTACCCCAGCCTATGTACAGTAATATCAAGGTGGTGACACCTTGGCTGTCTAAACGGACACGTCTGTTGTGTGTTATGAAAGGTGCACAGTGCACGTGTTGTTAATCAGATGACGTGTCTTCCTACGAAGCCACAAACATGTCAGGAGGGTGATTTTAGTAATTTTCTTCAGCCCTTTGGAATGTGGTGTCTGCTTAAGCCACTGCGTGTATGGTAATTGAAAGCACATTGACAATCCCTCAGACGTGTAGAGCGGCCACTGAGCCGTTTCATGGCAACTTTTATTTCAAATAAATAGTCGAAAGGGTATGTTGTTGTTTTCCGTAGATAATCAACCCAAAACTTTAATTTAGCCAACATCTGTTTGCATTGTTGCATTTGAAACGAATGCTTTTGTGAATTCAAAACAGTTTATTTTTTCTGAAGTGCTCTAACCACTAACTGTAATTTGTTATCAGGTCGACTAAGCTCACTCTTCACTTTCAATCAGGGGCACAACTTTCACTGGGGACAGGGGGGGGGGGACATGTTCTGAAATTGCATTTTTGTCCCCCACAGTTTTATCATTGGTATGTGATACAAGACAAGGCAACTGTGTGCTTTAGGACCATGCGAATGCCTCTGAACGGTCGGGTAGGCTGTTTGGAGTGTTTGTCTGACTGGATAAAAAAATGTAATGAATTATGTCCCCCCCACTTCTAAAACGAAAGTAGCGCCCCTGCTTTCAAGCATATGGATGTTTACTGTGATTAGCACACCAATTGTGGAACGTCTCAGATATGTTTTTGGAGTTTCAGAGGTTCTGAACTCAAAGAGGCCTGACAAATTTTGTTATTGCCGGGATTTCCATAATAAAAGTGCCCGCCCATCCCCCTTACTCACCCCAACGCACTCCATTGACAGAATGTTGTACCAGGGTCACATATCAGACAGGACCTCCATTTGAAGACAGGATGATCCTAGACCTGGGGAGAAGAAGGCAGAGAGAAGGGAAGAGGTGAGAGGGCAAGGACGTGAGATGGGGAAGGTGAAGGAGGCTTCATGCCTCCCTACCTGACTCCCAGGCCTACCTGAACGTTTGTGTATGATAAACCCCTGACCGTGCCACTCGTCTCACTCTCTCACCCCTCTCACCCCATCACCCCCCGACAAAGGGGGCTCAATCAATCGCAGAGAGGGGGGTAACCTTAGCTGTTACATCTGTCCACTTTCTCAGTGGGGCTCGGTGCAAAGGTGAGGGGTTGCTCCTTGGGGCAGAATTTGGAGGCTTGGAGCGGGGCATGGGTCTGGGTCCTCCTGTCCCTTATAGTGGACTCAGTCAGCTTGAGGCTGAACCCCTGCACCCCTGCCTGCTGGGGGTGATATATTAGAGATCATGTCTGATATTGGGGTGTTACAGTATATTTGAGATCAGATCTGATATTGGGGTGATATATTAGAGATCAGGTCTGATATTGAGGTGATATAATAGAGATCAGGTCTGATATTGGGGTGTTACAGTATATTTGAGATCAGATCTGATATTGGGGTGATATATTAGAGATCAGGTCTGATATTGAGGTGATATAATAGAGATCAGGTCTGATATTGGGGTGTTACAGTATATTTGAGATCAGATCTGATATTGGGGTGATATATTAGAGATCAGGTCTGATATTGAGGTGATATATTAGAGATCAGGTCTGATATTGAGGTGATATATTAGAGATCAGGTCTGATATTGGGGTGTTACAGTATATTTGAGATCAGATCTGATATTGGGGTGATATATTAGAGATCAGGTCTGATATTGAGGTGATATATTAGAGATCAGATCTGATATTGGGGTGATATATTAGAGATCAGTACTGATATTGGGGTGATATGTTAGAGATCAGATCTGATATTGGGGTGATATATTAGAGATCAGTACTGATATTGGGGTGATATGTTAGAGATCATGTCTTATTTTGGGGTGATATATTAGAGATCATGTCTGCTATTGGGGTGATATGTTAGAGATCAGGTCTGATATTGGGGTGATATATTAGAGATCAGGTCTGATATTGGGGTGATATATTAGAGATGAGGTCTGCTATTGGGGTGATACAGTATATTAGAGATCAGATCTGATATTGGGGTAATATATTAGAGATCAGGTCTGATATTGGGGTGATACAGTATATTAGAGATCAGATCTGATATTGGGGTAATATATTAGAGATCAGGTCTGATATTGGAGTGATATATTAGAGATCAGGTCTGCTTTTGGGGTGATATATTAGAGATCATGTCTTATTTTGGGGTGACATATTAGAGATCAGGTCTGATATTGGGATGATATATTAGAGATGAAGTCTGATATTGGGGTGATAGATTAGAGATCAGGTCTTATATTGGGGTGTTACAGTATATTTGAGATCAGGTCTGATATTGGGGTGATATGTTAGAGATCAGGTCTGATATTGGGGTGATATGTTAGAGATCAGGTCTGCTATTGGGGTGATATATTAGAGATCAGGTCTGATATTGGGGTGATATTTTACAGATCAGGGCTGATTTGGGGGTGATATATTGGAGATCAGGTCTAATATAGGGGTGATTATATTAGAGATCAGGTCTGCTTTTCGGGTGATTTTGTAGAGATCAGGTCTGATATTGGGGTGATATATTAGAGATCAAGTCTGCTATTGGGGTGATATATTAGAGATCAGGTCTGATTTTGGGGTGATATTTTACAGATCAGGTCTGATATTTGGGTGATATTGGGGGTGATGCCCTGGACGTTCGTTGAGCTGCCTGCCATGACTGGACCATTTAAATCAAACTGCCAGAGCAGAGGGGGAGACGGAGGGGGAAACGGATGTAGACTGAGGGGGAGACGGAGGTTGAGATGGAGGGGGAGAGTCATAAATCACTACCAGAAAAGGGTAAGACCTGCTTTTTCACTTCCATGAGGAAACAAATGGTCTACATTTTCATGGAAAAAAAAGTTTAAGTTCCACTGTCAAGCCGTTAGTTTGCCTCTCGCACAGCTTGTGTATGGTTGGCATTTCCTCAGGACAGAGTTATAGAAAAAGGATATATTACTGAACCAGAGGCCCGTTTTTTAACAGTGGGTTTGCCCTTACGGATGCCTTTTCAACTGCACTGACCAGCTGAATGCACTGTAACACTTTAGTTAAACAGTTGTACTGCACGTTGAATGAAGCCTTAGACCTGTATGCACTCACAGTACGGTGGCTAGTTACGCACGTGTGCGTTGAACGCAGCTTTATCAAACTGTTTAGGAATGTTCCATGCTGGGGATAGTAGAGTTTGTTAGCATTTTTGCACCTAAACACATGAAGCTTCGAGTGTAAGTTCCAGGAGCTACAGCGGAAACGTTAGCTCTAGCACAGCACCTACCCTTGTGTGTAGCACACCGGAAAGTAAACGCAATAATTCATTTCATACACTTGTTTTCTTTACCGTAAACTTCCCACCTGCTCCATTCGTATTCTCCACCCTATTGAAAGGATTACAACAACGATCCCCCTTTGAGGCGCTAAGTGCTATTTGTTGGCTCTCTCTTCAGAGGCTGAAGGGAACTAATGTGGTTCTCTTTTCAGTGCAGTTCCTATAAGTAAATTAATCAATTGAAATAAATGCATTAGGCCGTAATCTATGGATTTCACATGACGGGGCAGGGGTGCAGCCATGGGTGCAGCCAATCAGAATGAGTTATTCCCCACAAAAGGTCTGTAAAACAGAAAGAAATACTCCTCAGTATGTTCAGTGTAAATACAAATTCACTTCAATACATTTTAACTGGATATACTGCCATTTTATTTTTTGCGTCAAAGCTCTTGCAATTCGACTGCTGTTACATTGATGTGGATTAGATGTTGCACAACAACAGTCCTTCTCCATATGAAGTTTATATAGAGTTGACGTGTTTCAAATGCACTCCAGTGCATCTTCGATAGTACAAACATGTCACTCCACAACTCCACCCTGCTGAGAGCTATATCCCTTTTCTTCCACAGCAGGTAAAGCAGCCAGAATCAAGTTTAGCTTGGAATGCGACCGTGCTTTCGCTGGCCAGCGGCTGTACTGTAGCACGAGCCGTGCGTTTGTCTCAGAGCAAAAAGACAGATGGATGCAGCTGACACTGGCTCTGATAAAGTCAGTGTGGGTCGGTTGCCAGTATGTGAATTCAACTGGATTCTCAGCAGTGGTCTAGCCTAATGTGTAACAGTCTGAGAAAAAGCAAAGCACTGGGCTCCGAAGTGGATGATATCAGAAATGTCAAAAACTAAATAGACCCATATTGGTCTGGCAAGTGTCAGATGTGCGTGTGAAACACACTGTCCACGACGGTCAGTCATTTGTCGAATGTGTTTTGTCAATGGAAAGCCAATGGAAAGTGTGTGAGTAGGGGGAGAGAGCGAGAGAGAGAGAGCGAGAGAGCGAGAGAGCGAGAGAGAGAGAGAGAGAGAGAGAGAGAGAGAGAGAGAGAGAGAGAGAGTCTCCGGTTTTTATCCTTTTCACTTTCCTCCCCCTAAATGATCATCCTCGTTGACAGATCCAGGGGCGATTGAAGTGCTACGTTCTAATGTATTACTATGTGGAATGGAAGGAAGCTCAAGAAGAGGTGAATACAGCTCTAATCTAAAGTGAAGGGTCTTACCAATGCTAACCAATGTTTACTAGGCTACCAAATACACTGCTCAAAAAAATAAAGGGAACACTTAAAAAACACAATGTAACTCCAAGTCAATCACACTTCTGTGAAATCAAACTGTCCACTTAGGAAGCAACACTGATTGACAATAAATTTCACATGCTGTTGTGCAAATGGAATAGACAAAAGGTGGAAATTATAGGCAATTAGCAAGACACCCCCAATAAAGGAGTGGTTCTGCAGGTGGTGACCACAGACCACTTCTCAGTTCCTATGCTTCCTGGCTGATGTTTTGGTCACTTTTGAATGCTGGCGGTGCTTTCACTCTAGTGGTAGCATGAGACGGAGTCTACAACCCACACAAGTGGCTCAGGTAGTGCAGCTCATCCAGGATGGCACATCAATGCGAGCTGTGGCAAGAAGGTTTGCTGTGTCTGTCAGCATAGTGTCCAGAGCATGGAGGCGCTACCAGGAGACAGGCCAGTACATCAGGAGACGTGGAGGAGGCCGTAGGAGGGCAACAACCCAGCAGCAGGACCGCTACCTCCGCCTTTGTGCAAGGAGGAGCACTGCCAGAGCCCTGCAAAATGACCTCCAGCAGGCCACAAATGTGCATGTGTCTGCTCAAACGTTCAGAAACAGACTCCATGAGGGTGGTATGAGAGCCCGACGTCCACAGGTGGGGGTTGTGCTTACAGCCCAACACCGTGCAGGACGTTTGGCATTTGCCAGAGAACACCAAGATTGGCAAATTTGCCACTGGCGCCCTGTGCTCTTCACAGATGAAAGCAGGTTCACACGCACATGTGACAGACGTGACAGAGTCTGGAGACGCCGTGGAGAACGTTCTGCTGCCTGCAACATCCTCCAGCATGACCGGTTTGGCGGTGGGTCAGTCATGGTGTGGGGTGGCATTTCTTTGGGGGGCCGCACAGCCCTCCATGTGCTCGTCAGAGGTAGCCTGACTGCCATTAGGTACCGAGATGAGATCCTCAGACCCCTTGTGAGACCATATGCTGGTGCGGTTGGCCCTGGGTTCCTCCTAATGCAAGACAATGCTAGACCTCATGTGGCTGGAGTGTGTCAGCAGTTCCTGCAAGAGGAAGGCATTGATGCTATGGACTGGCCTGCCCGTTCCCCAGACCTGAATCCAATTGAGCACATCTGGGACATCATGTCTCGCTCCATCCACCAACGCCACGTTGCACCACAGACTGTCCAGGAGTTGGCGGATGCTTTAGTCCAGGTCTGGGAGGAGATCCCTCAGCCATCTCATCAGGAGCATGCCCAGGCGTTGTAGGGGGTCATACAGGCACGTGGAGGCCACACACACTACTGAGCCTCATTTTGACTTGTTGTAAGGACATTACATCAAAGTTGGATCAGCCTGTAGTGTGGTTTTCCACTTTAATTTTGAGTGTGACTCCAAATCCAGACCTCCATGGGTTGATAAATTTGATTTCCATTGATAATTTTTGTGTGATTTTGTTGTCAGCACATTCAACTATGTAAAGAAAACAGTATTTAATAAGAATATTTCATTCATTCAGATCTAGGATGTGTTATTTTAGTGTTCCCTTTATTTTTTTGAGCAGTGTATATTCTTCTTACTTTTTTTCCATTGCTGTCCATTTATATCTTCCCAAGAGTCCTCTCTCTTTGATGGTTGTTTGTCTAAACTCAGCCATTCAGCATCCCTCTTATCTTTAAGGGGACAGAAATGTTTCATGTCATCAGAGCCAATTGGCTTATTCACTCTCACTCTAAGATAGATGTGCTGATAACCCTTAAAATAGCCCTATCAGTCCAGCCCTGTCACATTTCATCCAACAACCAAAACAACATCAAATGCTACACAGCTTTGTGGTTAATGAATGTCGATGAAGAGAGGAATTCCCTCTCCAGCTACTGGCACCCAAATGGCACCCTATTCACTATATAGTGCGCTACTTTTGACCAGGGCCCATATGGCTCTGGTCAACAGCCTCGGTCTGTCGGTTTCCTCCTCTTCTAATGCTAATAACTGCTTTCCCCTTACAGATGTCTGGTAGCCAATAAAACCTGCCCAAAGAACCACAGCTGGAGCAACCGCTTGTGCAGATGTATGGCGGTGCAACGCGACACCCCTTCCCCGCCCCAGACACAACGCTCGGGTGAGTAGGCCCTAGTACTGATGCTGATACTGCACCTGTTGCACAACTGAATTACCGCTTATTAGACTGAATTAGCTACCGCTTATTAGACTGAATTACAGCTTATTAGACTGAACTACAGCTAATTAGACTGAATTACCACTTATTAGACTGAATTACCACGTATTAGACTGAATTACCGCTTATTAGACTGAATTACCGCTTATTCGACTGAATTAGCTCCCGTTTATTAGGCTGAATTACCATTTATTGGATTCAATTAACACGTATTAGACTGAATTAGCTACCGTTTATTAGACTGAATTGCCGCTTATTAGACTGAATTAGCTACTGTTTATTAGACTGAATTACCGCTTATTAGACTGAATTACCGCTTATTAGACTGAATTACTGCTTATTAGACTGAATTACTGCTTATTAGACTGAATTACTGCTTATTAGACTGAATTAGCTACCGCTTATTAGACTGAATTTCCGCTTATTCGACTGAATTACCGCTTGTTAGACTGAATTACCGCTTATTAGACTGAATTACTGCTTATTAGACTGAATTAGCTACCGCTTATTAGACTGAATTTCCGCTTATTCGACTGAATTACCGCTTGTTAGACTGAATTACCGCTTATTAGACTGAATTACCGCTTATTAGACTGAATTACCGCTTATTAGACTGAATTAGCTACCGCTTATTAGTCTGAATTACCGCTTATTAGACTGAATTAGCTACTGCTTATTAGACTGAATTACCGCTTATTAGACTGAATTAGCTACTGCTTATTAGACTGAATTACTGCTTATTAGACTCAATTACCGTTTATTAGACTGAATTAGCTACTGCTTATTAGACTGAAATACAGCTTATCAGAATTAATTAGCTACTGCTTATTAGACTGAATTACTGCGTATCAGACTGAATTAGCTACTGCTTATTAGACTGAATGACCATTTATCAGACTGAATTAGCTACTGCTTATTAGACTGAAATACCGCTTATCAGACTGAATTAGCTACTGCGTATTAGACTGAATTACCGCTTAATGTGGTGAATTATGTTTCTCTTTGAGTTCAATATTACTAAGATAGGCTTATGCTGTTCTGAGGGTGTCCTAGTTGTGGTATGGATTGAAATGTGGAGTCAAGAGAATGTGTTGTGCACGATTAACGCTCTTTTAATGGCCTCTTACAAGACTGTGACAGAGTGAAGCGACATGCTAGAGTATCATAAAGGGAAAGAAACGGATACAGAGAAGGACAATGTGCTCTTGGTTTTCTACAACAGCCCTCAAAATCCTCACAGAGACACAGACCAGCACTTGAGTCTCTTCAACAACTCACCAACAAGAGAACAACTCATTACACTCCACTCAATGTGACGCGAGAACGTACCCGTGATCCCCATACACTATTTACAACCTGAGCCCATTTTTTTTCTAAGGCAGATGTTGAAAGCACCCAGTGAGTTGTCACTATGAAAACACAACATGGCAGTTGTTTTTCAGTAGACGTGGCTACGCAGTAGACAGAACAAACGAGAGACAGAAGAATTCAAAAAGAATCCCAGAGCACTGGATTCCATGGCTTCATCCCAAATGCAACCCTATTCCCTTTATAGTGCACTACTTTTGACCAGGACCCATAGTGGACTATGTAGGGAATAGGGTGCCCTTTGGGACGAAGCCCATGGCTCACGCCACTCTACCCCAGCCACAAAATGTTTATGAGGCAATGAAAGCAGGAAGCCAATCAAACAACTCTGTTGTTGCATGAAAGTTAATCTCTCTTAACAGACCTTGGCTTCAAAGTTTACTTACTCATATCAAAAAGCATCTGGGTAAATTGGGAACATCGAGCCATCAAGATTTGGTTTAATGGGGATCATCCTTTTTCATCAGCTGATATTGACTTTATGATCAAAGCATAGCTTTATCGTGCAGTTACCAGATTAAAGAAGATGTTGGTTATCTGTAGGTTTATTGTCCAGTCATACGATGACATTTACTGGCTGACAATTCATTGAATTTCTCATTGATTATCATTCAACCCCATTGCCATGTTCTACAATTTGATGGAACCAAAAGAAACATTTAGCTAGGCCTATATCTTCCACATTACAGACGAATACATCAACGAGAGGACTTGATAGCCATGCGAGAGCTGCAGAGCTGATTTGTGTTTCCTCTTCACGCTAACCAACTTTGACAGGCCCAATCAGAGGTAGATCTAGAAGCTTAGAGGTGCGTGCTCTGCTCTACTCCGCTCACAGGGACAGTTTATCCCAAATGGCCACATTTGAGACGCAACCATGGAATAGAATGCCTCCGCTATGCAGTCAGAGGCTCCCCAGGTCAGTATGAAACACCAACTGAAGTCTTCAGAGGAACAGGCACCAAAACCCTAGAGCTGGACAGTTATAGCGCCTGTTTAATATACAGTTGGGGTCATTACTCCTATAGGGGATTAGGTCTTTGATTTAGGGAGACGGATACGTCATTGTGCCGTGGTTAATGTCCGTCCGGATTTAACCATCATCTAGAGTGCGGTGTCATTCACAGAGGGAGGTGGGGTAGCTAGACCTGGGTTTTGTTTTTCCTTGGTTCGACTGCATCAGGGTTGTCACTAATGACTAATAGAGGGCTCTCTCTCCTATTTCTCTGCGATCACATCCTCTTGCATAAAGAGAGTGAGTGATTGAGTGATTGAGTGAGAGTGAGAGAAAATTAGAGTGAGAGTAAGGTAGAGGGAGAGAAAGAAAGAGAAGAGAAGAGAGAGCGAGCGAGTGTGTAGAGGTAATTAACGTTTTTCTTTTTTTCTACCACGTCTCAAGGTTTGTGGTGATCTCATAAGTCACATAAGTAATGGTAGTTATGGGTGACTCCCTCTGCAAATAAACCAGAGTTTGGATGGCAGCTAGATCCTTACTCCCTCCTGTCTCTCTCTCTTCAGATAAGCAGAACATTGGCTTATAATGATCTCTACACAAGACAGAGGAGCTGGAGATCCGTGAGAGACCTTTCTAGCTCCATTAACTACAGTACACTACCTCCCTGATGATCACCAAAATCACAGAGACACCGTCGGCACATCGTTAATTATGGTCGACGTCAGCGGGCACAGTGTCAAACTTCTGTGTAAAACTGTTTTTAAAAGGTTGACTTGGATGCCACTGAAAATGTGGTGATTATTTTCAGATTGCGAAGTTGTTGGACCGTTCCCAATCAAGCCAAACTTGATTAATGATTTACTGTAAATTCAACTCAATAATTGACAACTGACATTGATTCATGATTCATGATAAACCACAGTGCAACATTATGCATATTCAAGCATACCCAATAAGGGATACTTGACCAATTATCGGATGTGTTATTGAATAGCATCAATCACTAAAGACTCATGAATTATGAATTGATATTTTGCTCAAAGTGGAAATGTATTTTTCTCTTTGTCTGAAGCACCACAACAGCCCCATATACAATCAAACAGTCCATTAATGTGCTAGGGTTAGAAAACCTCACTGTGGTAAACATCTCCACGCGTTGCCATCGCAATCTGGGTCTGTTCATCAGCAAACACATAAACACAGAAACGACAGGAATTTAGTTCCTGACTGCAGCCAAATCTCTCTCTCTCTCTCTGGAAGATATCCCATTCGTTTATTCGCCTGTGTTGTAAAGAAAACATCTGTTTGCTCCACTGGGGGGAAAATATATTGTGAGGAATGTAGGGCTCATTCTATTCAATCTATCTCCAATAGTTTGCTGCTGTGATGTCAAACAACAACTCTAGCTAGCTTTCAAGTCTGCAGGATACTGGTATGTTCTTCTTATGTACTGATACAGGATCTAAATTTGACCAGTTTCTCACAGCAGGAAAATAATCCTGCAGCAACAGCAAATATAGAGGTTGATACATTTTTAGTTAGGGCAAATCAAGTCGGACATTTCTAAGTGGGAATTACAAACTTTAGAAGCTTTTTAAACCTTGAATAGACTACAAGTTTGCATTTCCTGCTGTGCAGGAAATTTCCTGCAACAAGAGGGTTATCAAATTAAGATCCTACATCTGTAAGCTCTTGAGAAAAGTGTTCCATACCATCCGATCCAGGGGGTTACAACATCAACGTCTCCACACAGACGACTAGCCGAAAATAGAACATTTAACAATCTGTTAACAAGTGCTGACAACTCACAAACGATAGCAACCAGGGATATAAAACACATCTGTCTTTAGAACACCTGTATGTGATCAGATCTTCCTGGGTTGGGGTCAATTCCATTTCAATTCAGGAAGCGCCTCCTGAATTGACTGAATGGAAATATAACTGACCTCAACCCTGGTCTCTCAATAAGAATATGGTGAACTGACATGGAAATGCTAAATGTGTGTAATGTGTATGTTTTTATGCTTTTAATGTATGTTTTTATGTCTGTTTTTATCCTTTCAATGCCAAGAGTGCCAAAGCCAATATTCAATTTTGTGCAAACCTAATGGACAATAAAGTTTTGTAATGTACACTGAACAAAAATATAAGTGCAACATGTCCCATGTTTCATGAGCTGAAATAAATGATCCCAAAAATGTTCCATAATATTATGCACAAAAAGCTTATTTCTCCTTTGCCAATCCATCCACTTGACAGGTGTGGCATGTCAACAAGCTGTAGAAGGCCACTCTAAAATGTGCAGTTTTGTCACACAACACAATGCCACAGATGTCTCAGGTTCTGACTGCAGGAATGTAAACTAGAGCTGTTGCCAGATAATTGAATGTTAATTTCTCTACCATACCAATGTCGTTTTAGAGAATTTGGCAGTATATCCAACCGACCTCACAACCGCAGACCACGTGTATGATGTCGTTGCTCATGTCAATGTTGTGAACAGAGTGCCCCATGGCATTGGGGCACTCTGTTGGGTTATGGTATGGGCAGGCATAAGCTACGGACAACAAACACAATTGCATTTTATCAATGTCAGTTTGAATGCACAGAGATACCGTGATGAGATCCTGAGGCCCATTGTCATTCCATTCATCCACCGCCATCACCTCATGTTTCAGCATGATCTGTACACAATTCCTGGAAGCTGAAAATGTGCCTACTCACCAGACATGTCACCCATTGAGCATGTTTGAGATGCTGTGGATCGACATGTACGACAGCGTGTTCCAGTTCCCGCCAATATCCAGCAACTTCTCACAGCCATTGGAGAGGAATGGGACAACATTCCACAGGCCACAATCAACAGCCTGATCAACTCTATGCGAAGGAGATGGTTTGCGCTGCGTGAGGCAAATGGTGGTCACACCAGATACTGACAGGTTTTCTGATCCACACCCCTACCTTTTTTTTAAAGGTCCGTGACCAACAGATGCATATCTGTATTCCCAGTCATGTGAAATCCATAGATTAGGGCCTAATGAATTTATTTCAATTGACTCATTTCCTATGAACAGTAACTCAGTCAAATCTTTGAAATGGTTGCATGTTGTGTTTATATTTTTGCTCAGTATAATTCTAATCTAATCTCCTCCCCTGTATCTCTCTAGACTCGTTTGAAGCAGATGTCTGCGGGTCAGATAAGGAGTTGGACGAGGAGACGTGTCAGTGTGTGTGCAGACGACAGCGTCGGGCCTCGGGCGCATGCGGACTCCACCGCTACCTGGATAAGAACACGTGCCAGTGTGTGTGTAAGACGCTCCCATCGTCCTGTGGGCCGCACCAGCTTTTCAATAAAGACACGTGCCAGTGTGTGTGTAAGACGCTCCCATCGTCCTGTCGGCCGCACCAGCTTTTCAATAAAGACACGTGCCAGTGCTCCTGCGCCAGGACGTGCCCCAAGCACCAGCCGCTCAACCGCACCAAATGTGCCTGCGAGTGCAACGAGTCACCCAACAGGTGCTTCCTGAAAGGCAAAAGGTTCCACCAGGCCACCTGCAGGTAAATACAGCTTGATGATGATGATGATGGATGGATGGATGGAGGATGGATGAGAAGGATTGTTGAAAAGGAGGAGGAGGACGGCATGGAGAAAGGTAAAGAATGGAGGATAGGGATAAGTCTCATGACGACGTTACAAATTGCTATCGGGACAGCCTTTTCAGGTCTTTTCAGAGCATATTTCCATAGCAGACCATATACATTAGCATAGTCATTGGTAATTCAGGTAGCCAATCAAGATGAAGGACTGAAGGGGGGGATGAAAATCTCCTCCGTAGAGCAATGTGGAAAGAAGAGACTAAGTGACTTGGAGGAGAGTGTGGTTTGGAGCGTTCCTGAATTATTGATGATATTCCAGTTCCAGTTGGGCCCAGTACTCTACTGGAGACGAGACTAGGGCATACGGCTCTTGGCCAAAGTAGTGCACTAAATAGGGAACAGGGTGCCATTTGGGACGCAGCCTAGGTATAAGTCCTGTTCGATCCATGCCGCGAAGCCACAAGGCTGTACCACAGCTGTGTTTGCCAAACCCTAAAATGACCTGGCCTGTGTAAGACTAACCCTCTCCAGCTGGTGTGTAGCAGAGCCATGCTTCCAGACTCTGGGTAACGGAGAGAATGTATGCGGCCGCACATCCAGAGCTGTGCAGTGTTCTATCATTGAGAACTCCAACAAAGCTAGAATGGCGGGCTCAAATAGAACGTGAAGAGTTATTATGTCAGCAAACCACTGGAATATATGAATTATGTTAACTGATGACTACAATTGAGGACTCAAAAACATGTCTATTTGCATACAGGGAAACTCATATGAACTGCTGTACTATATACACTACATGGCCAAAAGTATGTGGACACCCCTTCAAATTTGTGGATTCGGCTATTTCAGCCACACTCGTTGCTGGCAGGTGTATAAAAATGAGCACACAGCCATGTAATCTCCATAGACAAACATTGTCAGTAGAATGGCCCGTACTTAAGAGCTCAGTGACTTTCAACGTGGCACCGTCATAGGATGCCACCTTTCCAACAAGTCAGTTCGTCAAATTTCTGCCCCGGTCAACAGTAAGTGCTGTTATTGTGAAGTGGAAACATCTAGAAGCAAAGTGGTAGGCCACATAAGCTCACAGAACAGGACCGTCAAGTGGTGAAGCGTGTACCGAGTAAAAATCATCTGTCCCTGGTTGCAACCCTCACTACCGAGTTCAAAACTGCCTCTGGAAGCAATGTCAGCACAAGAACTGTTCGTCGGGAGCTTCATGAAATGTGTTTCCATGGCTGAGCAGCCGCACACAAGCCTAAGATCACCATGCACAATGCCAGGCGTCGGCTGGAGTGGTGTAAGACTCGTCGCCTATGGAGGAGTGGAAACGTGTTCTCTGGAGTGATGAATCACACTTCACCATCTGGCAGTCCTACGGATGAATCTGGGTTTGGTGGATGCCAGGAAAAGGCTACCTGCCCGAATGGATAGTGCCAACTGTAAAGTTTGGTGGAGGAGGAATAATGGTCTGGAGCTGTTTTTCATAGTTCGGGTTAGGCCCCTTAGTTCCAGTGAAGGGAAATCTTAACGCTACAGCATACAATGACTTTCTAGACAATTCTGTGCCTCCAACTTTGTGGCAACAGTTTTGGGAAGGCCCTTTCCTGTTTCAGCATGACAATGCCCCAGTGCACAAAGTGAGGTCCATACAGAAATGGTTGGTCGAGATCAGTGTGGAAGAACTGGACTGGCCTACACAGAGCCCTGACCTCAACCCCATCGAAGACCTTTTGGATGAATTGGAACGACGACTGCGAACCAGGCTTAACCAGGCCCAACATCAGTGCCTGACCTCACTAATGCTCTTGTGGCTGAATGGAAGCAAGTCCACGCAATGTTCCAACATCTAGTGGAAAGCCTTCCCAGAAGAGTGGAGGCTGTTATAGCAGCAAAGGGGGGACCAACTCCATATTAATGCCCATGACTTTGGAATGAGATGTTCGACGAGCAAGTGTCCACATACCTTTGGCCATTTAGTGTATATATGTCTGTGACATGACATTGCATGAATGGTAGTCATACATGTTCATTTTCCAGATGCCCTCATACACAAATTCGACATAAATCATTTTAATTTCAAAGCTGACAACTGCTTTATTTTTAGAAGTCTGCAAGGAGAGAAGTCCTGTGAATACAAATCCGCCTAGGGTTGTAAATGAACTTGCAGTCCTGCACATTACCCTGCGATAAAAACACTGGAATAAGGGCAGCCCATTTACCAGTGATCTCACTCAGGTTACGTTGCCAGTTCTGCTCCTGTGGTCTTAAACCAGTGCCAGGGTGATAAACTATACCCAGTTAGTCAATATGAGCCCTCGTTAAGGGCAAGGTGTTCATTGGTTACAGTACAACATATTTCACTGGCAAATAAAAGGTTTCACTGCCTCACTGCTGTAAGTTAACTGCTAGTTCCCCCTGCCTGAAGGAACAACCCACAACCCACTATGGTGACCCCTTGTAAACCCACGTTAATATGATTTATGACTATCCATCTGCAGTAAGGATCCAATGTCGGGAACACGGCAGATAGAATAGAATCAGTTTTCGTTTATTCCTGTTTTTATTTGATACCAAACTTACTAGAAAAGGTTAATTTCCTGAAGAAAATGTGTGTTATTGATTTCGACCCGAACTGAGGGAGTTTTTGTCAGACACCTGAGGGACTTCCTTATATCGATGCCATACCATTGACATATACTGAGTAAGAGGTTGTATCCTAGTAGGACAAATATTAAAAGAAAGAGTATGCCAGAATGGAGTAATAAACCTGTGGTTATATATATGGTTAAAACTCCTGCACATTACATGATTTAAAGGGAAATTTACAAAAAAATGCAACTTCATATTCATCATCTTCAGCACCACCCCAACATTAATATGTCTGAAAATGGCGCGTTTCTGTGTTTTGTTGTAAAAAATATAGAGGAACGTAAGTGTTTCCAATGACATCATCGGTGTGCATCATGTGATTTTAACCAACTATGAGCAATGCCTACTATTTGCCTACTAATTGTCTACTAATATTCATCTAATTGGATGATGATGTCATTGGAAACACATCTTCCTTTTTTTACTACAAAACATAGAAACACGACATTTTCCCATATGTTGGGAAATTGATGTTGATGTTGGGGTGGTGCTGGAGATGATGCATTTTTTAAATGTCCCTTTAACATGAATCGTCTTTGTCTTCCCCTACTGTAGTTGCTACGGACCACCTTGTGACGTGCGGAGGAATCGGCGCTGTGCATCAGGTTTTTACTTCAGCGAGGAGGTCTGCCGGTGCGTACCAACATACTGGAGAAGACAGGATTAACTTTGAGTTCACATTATGCAGCTGACCTGCTAACCGATTATAATGATTATAATCTATTATGCTAGCCGCAATCATGTGGAGAAGTACCTAGCCTGGACCTAGGTCGGGAAAGGGTTGAAAGGACACAGAGTTTGTGGGCTACTTGGGAATTATAAAGTGGCACTTGGGACATATTATGGACATATTGATGTGAACCCCAAATATCATGAGAGGATCTAATGAAAAGACTGAAGGATGGGGAGCAATTTTGTATTTTTTTTATATTCGTACGTCAGATATTGATTATATAATTTATTGCCACTAAATGTTTGCAATTTCTTTGTTTATTGCAATTTCAATCTTTCCAAGAAAATACACTGTGATCAATATGTGTGTTTCATGTGATGCCTTTTTAAAATTAAAGTTGTATATTGTTAACTTATTTCTAATCTAGTTTATCATATTGAATTGTAGTTACTGATTGTAAATAACTAAAGTACACACTTATCTTACAATTATGATCTTATGGCAGGCTATATTTACACAACAAAAATGTAATTTAAATTTCCATTATGAATTAACCCAAAATAGCATGTCATTTCTGAACTGCCATCCACAGCATACACATTTATGTTAGATACTTGAAAATATACTATATATCACTTTTATCTTTGGTCAACCACCTCACCAGCAATACTAACATTGGACTCTCAGTTCTAGGATCATGATGATAGGGCCATACGTTTTCCCAGGTTTGGCCCATTTTATGACATGATGAGGATATCCTATGAATGGAAATCACCAGTAGGAGACCTCCAAGGAAGGGATACCGTGAACTAATACATGAATCCTGCCTTGTCAATGAATGAATACTACTACTATGGAGAACCCTAATCGGCAAAATGGACAAGGATATCCAATCTACAGTACAGCAGTATGAAGACCAGTATGAGAATGCTCCTAATCTTCTGACCAAAACTCATTGGACAAGTGAATGGATGTTTCAAAGTCTACCATGAAAGAGACAACGGGCTAAGGACAAATGGTTACACAGATGTTTCTAAGGTGCTCACTCCGTATGGGTTTAAACAAGAGCAGGTTGAGTTGTTGTTATAGTGTTGAAGTATGTCACGGTCATTTTCTACGTCGACTGTATTTGTATTGTTCCTATGTTTTTCTACTGGAAAATAAATCACCAATTTCGCAAGTGAGTGATTGGACTGATGTAACTGACCGACGGTTGATCGATTATGTGGAAGCATATAGTTCCTTTTTACTTGTCCTGTCTTTTGTCTTGTGTGCAGAGAAACTAGAAATGGACGCAGCAAAGCGTTTGGGCGGAAGGGCAATGAAAGAAGGCATGATAGATGGACTGTGGGTTTTGGCTTATTTCAACTGGAGAGTTGGAACGCGTTTATCTTGACCTGGATATGCAAGCTAGCCACCGGGTAGGTATGTGAAAGACCACAGATGGCACTTAATAAATGTGTATTTATGAGCTTTGGAACTGGCCTGGGTCCACCTGATATTCACACACACTTTTCATCTGAGCACTGTAAATATAGTAAATCATTTGCTGCTCTTGTCCCACGCCAACGCAACAGTGTTAGTGTGATGTGTATGTTTTTTTTTTTTTGCTGTGTGTCTGTGCCTGTCTGTGTGTGTGTGTGTGTCTGTGCCTGTCTGTGTGTGTGTGTGTGTGTGTGTGTGTGTGTGTGTGTGTGTGTGTGTGTGTGTGTGTGTGTGTGTGTGTGTGTGTGTGTGTGTGTGTGTGTGTGTGTGTGTGTGTGTGTGTGTGTGTGTGTGTGTGCGCATGCCATATTCCTGGACATTACCATTTTGGGCCTACCTCAACTACTAGAGGTACCACTCATTACGTTATAAAGTATTTCAAAGTGCATAGCCCCCCAATAAAGCCATACATTCATAGTTCCATTGGGAGGGGAGGGGTGAGAGGTAGAAAGGGGCTTACTGCTGGTCTCCCCAGTTAAATAGAGCTCCACCTCTTTCTTATTTACACACCAGGTGGGCCCTTGTTCTCTTGAACCCCCAACCCTCACCCCTTGTTCACTTCACCAGTGTAAAACATCTGGAGCACTTTACCTCCATTACCTCCACCTATTCACTCTCTGTTACACTTTATCCAGACTCTTTATCTTTATCCAGAGTCTTTATCTTCCACACAGACTCTTTATCTTTATCCAGACTCTTTATCTTTATCCAGACTCTATCTTCCACACAGACTCTTTATCTTTATCCAGACTCGTTATCTTCCATCCAGACTCTTTATCTTTATCCAGACTCTTTATCTTCCACCCAGACTCTTTATCTTTATCCAGACTCTTTATCTTTATCCAGACTCTTTATCTTCCACCCAGACTCTTTATCTTCCACCCAGACTCTTTATCTTCCACCCAGACTCTTTATCTTCCACCCAGACTCTTTATTTTCCACCCAGACTCTTTATCTTTATCCAGACTCTTTATCTTTATCTTCCATCCAGACTCTTTATCTTCCATCCAGACTCTTTATCTTCCATTCAGACTCTTTATCTTTATCCAGACTCTTTATCTTTATCCAGACTCTTTATCTTTATCCGGACTCTTTATCTTTATCCAGACTCTTTATCTTTATCCAGACTCTTTATCTTCCATCCAGACTCTTTATCTTTATCCAGACTCTTTATCTTTATCCAGACTCTTTATCTTTATCCAGACTCTTTATCATTATCCAGACTCTTTATCATTATCCAGACTCTTTATCTTTATCCAGACTCTTTATCATTATCCAGACTCTTTATCTTTATCCAGACTCTTTATCTTCCATCCAGACTCTTTATCTTCCATCCAGACTCTTTATCTTCCATCCAGACTCTTTATCTTCCATCCAGACTCTTTATCTTCCATCCAGCCTCTTTATCTTTATCCAGACTCTTTATCTTCCACCCAGACTCTTTATCCAGACTCTTTATATTAATCAAGACTGTTTATCTTTATCCGGACTTGTTATCTTAATCCAGACGCTGGTTGAGAGAATTCCAAGAGTGTGCAAAGCTGTGATCTAGGCAAAGGGTAGCTACTTTGAATAATATAAAATCTAAATTATATGTGTTTAACACTTTTTTGTTTACTACATGATTCCAATCTGTTATTTCATAGTTTTGATGTCTTCACTAGTATTCTACAATGTAGAAAATAGTCTAAATAAAGAAAAACCCTTGAATGAGTAGGTGTGTCCAAACATTTGACTGGTACTGTATATATGTCTGTTCAAAGTATGTCTGTATGTTCAAAGTAAGTTCCTTCCTTTCCAGAAACAGGGCTTTCCAATGACATGGTAGAACACGCTCTGTCTCTGAATTCCGTCCAAATGGTTTTCCCATTGGTTCACCTCAGAAGGAGTCGGACAGAACATGTGGGACTGTGGACCGTGAAACAGACAGAAAACCAGAAACAGCCATCGCATCAACAGAGGAAAGAAAGAAAGCTGAAAGAGAAAAAACATTGTCTCACTGATTTAACCCTTCTTTGACTTTTGCGGTCAACGATTAAAGTTTACATTCCACTGTATTAAAGTGGGTCGCCACGGGAACGGGATCAGGCCTTTGTTTGGTATTGGTGTGTTCCGCTGAGCGGGAAACAAAAACACTTTGCAGGATGGAACAGACAGCCGTCTAAACAAACCAGGGTCTTGTTTAGTCGGTTTGTTCTACAGTTCCAGACATTGAACACGGTGTGTTTAGGTAGAAAATTTACTAAGACTGTGGTAAAAAACATTTTTTTAAATTTTTCTATAATCGTATAGGAAACATACATTGATATGAATTAGATCACATTGAGAATAAAAAATCTCGGGGTAGTCTAAAAAACTAATAACATTTATACAAGCTTGCGATATGTGACACCGTCTACATCGAGGTCTCTCTCTGTGTGTGGTCTGTGTGGAGTGTGGTCTGAGTGCAGTGCTCATGGCCTAAAATCATTATGAAACCGTTCCAGTCTCATTGTCAGGCTGTGTAGTAGTTCTAACACACCTGAGTGACCTGGCTACATCTGGGCTGAGTTATGTGTTCTGTGTCTGTCTGCTGTTAGTGCCAGGGCCAGGTCTCCTGTGGTGAACAAGGCCTGCGTTAGTCATGTTATTTATTATTGCTCTACTTAGCCCCTCTCACTAATCCAGTGTCATGTATGGTACATGGCTGTCAGGTGTGGTGCACTGTGGTGCACTACTATATATAAACTGTGTGGTTCCAGCCCTAAATGCTGATTGGCTGACAGCCGTAGTATATCAGACCGTACACCACAATATGTCAAAACATACATTTTTACTGCTCTAATTATGTTGGTAACCAGTTTAAAATAGCAATAAGGCACCTCAGGGTTTGTGATATATGGCCAATATACCACGGCTAAGGGCTGTTCTTATGTGCGACGCAACGCAGAGTGCCTGGACACAGCCCTTAGCCGTGGTATATTGGCCATATATTACAAACCCTGAGGTGCCTTATTGCTATTTTAAACTGGTTACCAACATAATTAGAGCAGTAAAAATGTATGTTTTGTCATACCCGTAGTATATGGTCTGATATACCACGGCTGTCAGCCAATCAGCATTCAGGGCTCGAACCACGCAGTTTTTAATACTATATACAGTTGAAGTCGGAAGTTTACATACACCTTAGCCAAATACATTTAAAATAAGTTTTTCACAATTCCTGACATTTCATCCGAGTAAAAATTCCGTCTTAGGTCAGTTAGGTTCACCACTTTATTTTAAGAATGTGAAATGTCAAAATAATAGCAGAGAGAATGATTTATTTAAGCTTTTATTTATTTCATCACATTCCCAGTGGGTCAGAAGTTTACATACACTCAATTAGTATTTGGTAGCATTGCCTTTAAATTGTTTAACTTGGGTCAAATGTTTCAGGTAGCCTTCCACAAGCTTCCCACAATAAGTTGGGTGAATTTTGGCCCATTCCTCCTGACAGAGCTGGTGTAACTGAGTCAGGTTTTTAGGCCTCCTTGCTCGCACACTCTTTTTCAGTTCTGCCCACACATTTTCTATGGGATTCAGGTCAGGGCTTTGTGATGGCCACTCCAATACCTTGACTTTGTTGTCCTTAAGCCATTTTGCCACAAATTTGGAAGTATGCTTGGGGTCATTGTCCATTTGGAAGACCCATTTGCTACCAAGCTTTAACTTCCTGACTGATGTCTTGAGATGTTACTTCAATATATCCACATAGTTTTCCTCCCTCATGATGCCATCTATTTGTGAAGTACACCAGTCCCTCCTGCAGCAAAGCAACCCCACAACATGATACTGTCACCCCCGTGCTTCACGGTTGGGATGGTGTTCTTCGGCTTGCAAGCCTCCCCCTTTTTCCTCCAAACATAACGATGGTCATTATGGCCAAACAGTTCTATTTTTGTTTCATCAGACCAGAGGACATTTCTCCAAAAAGTACAATCTTTGTCCCCATGTGCAGTTGCAAAACGTAGTCTGGCTTTTTTATGGTGGTTTTGGAGCAGTGGTTTCTTCCTTGCTGAGCGGCCTTTCAGGTTATGTCGATATAGGACTTGTTTTACTGTGGACATAGATACTTCTGTACCTGTTTCCTCCAGCATCTTCACAAGGTCCTTTGCTGCTGTTCTGGGATTGATTTGCACTTTTCGCACCAAAGTACATTAATCTCTAGGAGACAGAACACGTCTCCTTCCTGAGTGGTATGATGGCTGCGTGGTCCCATGGTGTTTATACTTGTATACTATTGTTTGTACAGATAAACGTGGTACCGTCAGGCGTTTGGAAATTGCTCCCAAGTATGAACCAGACTTGTGGAGGTCTACAATTTGTTTGTGAGGTCTTGGCTGATTTCTTTTGATTTTCCCATGATGTCAAGCAAAGAGGCACTGAGTTTGAAGGTAGGCCTTGAAATACATCCACAGGTACACCTCCAATTGACTCAAATGATGTCAATTAGCCTATCAGAAGCTTCTAAAGCCATGACATAATTTTCTGGAATTTTCCAAGCTGTTTAAAGGCACAGTCAACTTAGTGTATGTAAACTTCTGACCCACTGGAATTGTGATACAGTGAATTATAAGTGAAATAATCTGTCTGTAAACAATTGTTGGAAAATGTTATTGTGTCATGCACAAAGTAGATGTCCTAACCGACTTGCCAAAACTATAGTTTCTTCACAATAATTGTGTGGAGTGGTTGAAAAACGAGCTTTAATGACTCCAACCTAAGTGTATGTAAACTTCCGACTTCAACTGTATATCATGTTGGTCAGGTGTGGTGTAATACTACACACATGTCTGTCAAGTTGCCAGTATGTTATATAGCAACAGAACCTTGTAGAAGGTTTTAACTAGAGGGGCTACTGGAATAGTGCTTCCCTGTTTCACAGGAAGGTACGGACAGAGGAACTGCTGAGCTTTAGGTTAGGTTAAGTCTACCTTATGGATCTTACACCTTGTACTTCTTCTGTTCCCCTAAACTTCTATCAGTCACCGGCAGATCTTCCACCTGGCTAAGGTTTCAGGATATAATGTTAGTCCGCCAATAGTTACAGGCTACATCGTTAGCCAGCAAATAGTTCAACCAAAAAGCCTTTTGGTCATAAGGGGATGTGTTCCTCAAAATTCATTTTAATTCGACAATCAACTAGAAATGATCCTAAAAACGATTATTCATCTTTGTAACGCGCTGATAACTAACCTCTGGTGCATTACTGAGGCCAAATGGAACACTGTCAAAACTGTACGGCCCGTAGCCAGTAACATACTGTACAAGAGTTGATGTCCACACATATATCCATTATGATTTACTTCTTAAGTAACTCATTCTCAGATTACCGTTAAACACAAACTGGATTATGGTTATGGAGTTATTATGGCGTCTGAGGGGTCTGTTGTCTGTACTGTTTGCCTTTAAAACAGCTGTTGAGGTGAAGCTTATTTTCACAGCTGATTAGGGAACACACCTCCCGCTCAGCCCACCAGAGAGGTCTGGCTTTCACCTCAGTCCAAACTCTGTGGTCTATTCTTATATTTTATTTTTCTGTAGGATTATCCTAATGTCTACAACACACACACACACGCACACACCAATGCACACATCAATGCACACACACAGACACAGACAGACACACACATACGCGTACACACACACACACACACACACACACACACACACACACACACACACACACACACACACACACACACACACACACACACACACACACACACACACACACACACACACACACACACACACACATTAGCTACATTGACTGCATTCCAGTTACAACAACAATCCTGCCATTTGGTATTGTCCACTACAATGCACTGATGTGAACGTGTATCCCAGTGACATGTACTTGGAATCAGATATAGAATGAGTGACAGGTATGGGAAACAGACTCTGTGTCTTTCTGTCTTCTCAGAACTCATAAATCATGTTAGTGTTTGGCTGTTATGTGACGTGTTGGAAAAGACCATTGTTCTCTATGGCTGCGTACCAAATGGCACCCTATTTCCTATATAGTGCACTACTTTTGACCAGGGCGCATAGTGCACTACCTAGGAAATAGAATTCCCTTTGGGACGTATCCTCTGTCTCTCCGTGGGTTTATGGATCTGGCCGGGATGTGTAGTTCTGCTATTGTTTTATGGTTCATGTTCTTCCTTTAGAAAATGAGTGACATAAACGACTCATAAGGTTGCTCTAATATTGATCTCTCTCAAGCTGATAGTTGTCGGAATTTGGATCAAAATGGGACTTTTGTGTTATTATTGTATGAAACGGTACATTTCATGTGGAACTGGGCCGTCCACAATTCGTCAGCATTATCCACAGGGGTCTTATAGAAAGAGTTTGGAATTCAAATGAATCGTACGTTATGCGGAACAATACCCGGCCCTCACTTCTCTTTCTCTCCTCTGTTGAATAGTCCTGGGCCTGTATTCTAATAGCGTAGGAGTGCTGATTTAGGATCAGGTCCCCGCTTTCCATATAATCTTATTTATTATGATCTAGAACTGATCCTAGATCAGGTCAAAGTTTCCTCCACCCCCCAGTGGTCTGGCTACTCCTGTCTCTGGACCTCACCCTCTTCCTGTCTTAGTACTCTGACCACAGTCCTTTTCTTCTACACCCACTCAACAATCAACAGGAGAAATGTACCAGTATATACTAGCTACAATCGCCTACCAAGTGGTTCCTAGGCGAAAGAAAGCTATGACCGCATTACATACTGCTGTAGAACTAAAAGCCGCATCATTTTTTCTCACACACCTCATAACAAAAACAACATATTTTCCCATCCCCTGCCTTTTTACAATCCCATATATCTGACAGTCATAAAATAACTTGGATTGAAATCAATTGAAAGAAAGATATATGTTGAACGCCAACAGGTACAAGACAAATCAAATGAAGAGAGAACCTTGTGGGAGAGTTCCAACGCCCTGAGAGTCAGAGTACCTTGAGCCCTATCAGAGGGTGTGTGTGTGTGTGTGTGTGTGTGTGTGTGTGTGTGTGTGTGTGTGTGTGTGTGTGTGTGTGTGTGTGTGTGTGTGTGTGTGTGTGTGTGTGTGTGTGTGTGTGTGTGTGTGTGTGTGTGTGTGTTGAGGCCAGCCAGGGTGAGCATAAGCTTTTTCTAATGGTTAGTGTTTATTTAGGCAGTGGGAAAGGGAAACCATTAAGTAGTAATGAAAAATAGATCTTAAGGCAAGAAAGGGAGGATGTGGAAATGACCAAGTGGGAGACTGGGTGTGTTTTTCTCTCTGCAATGAAAACGTCCATACGTCCACCTGTACAGAAAAGAAGTCAATAATTACAACACACTCCCTCCCACCAGCACACATTCTCTGATTACTGGACCTCAGAAAGCCTACTGCTCGGGGTCCATTCCTACAGGATGTGCCTGGTGAACTTGTATGTTGTATGTGTCGTATGCAGAATTCTCAAAGAGCTTGCTATATTCCTTATCGTCACGTCAACACGGCTTGGTTGTTCAAATCTCAAAGAGGCACAGTTTCCTTTGGTAACTCGGTCGTGTGATTATGACGTTTGAAACCCGCAGTAAATGATGACTCACAGTTTCACTGTAAAAAGACAGCATCTTAACAGAAACTGAAACTGCACAAGTCGCCCTGACAAATTAGACCCTTGACCAACAGTTGGTGCTCTGTTTTTTGGCTCCATCCATCTCTAAAATCCGCTGTCGGAAATGGATAATTATTGTTAATTTAGTAGTATTATAGACTAATAACAGTGATTGATGTCAGACGTGGGTCCCTCAGAAACAGTTGAATAGGTAGAGAGTCTAGACAGAGAAACCAAATCAGAGATGGCTAGTAAAACCGACAGAGGGGTATTCAAGGACCTTGATTAGGGACACTGTTACGGTGACTGGTTGACTGAGTAATGGATTAGGCATGCTAGTCTCTCTAAAACCCACAGGGATGTGTTGTTATGCTGAGAAGGAAAGGTCCAGCATGTGAGGAATGGACAGAGAGAGAGAGTTGGTGGTCCACACCAAGCATGAGCCAATAATCGGGTTACAGAGCAAACAAAAACACTAGTCACATCAAGACGAAGAGGGGCAGCACCAAATTCAACCCCACCACAAGGTACACAGAACACCGTTGAAACAAGTCAAAGAAAAGTAAACAGGATATTACTCTAATTTTGTGTAACAGAAGTTCTTCTGCTCTGTCTTGACATATTTTTCCCAACTGTTGGATTGTTTGATTTGGCTGTAATTGGTTGTTTTAATCTTATACATTTTTTACTTTACAGACTTGGCACTTTCATGATAACGATATAATATATTTGGACATTTTTCAAATGAGTCTTTCTTCATCTTCTTAGAATACCCTTCGATCTTGCTATTGCTGTGTAAACTCAAAAACTCAAACTCAAAAAGTTGTCTTATCATTGCTTAGCAATTAGCAGCGGGGTAAAGGATGAGTATTGAAATGCATCATTACTGGTCCAATATTCACTGTGTGTACTGTTACGTTTCCACCATAGAAACAATACACTACATCTGTTTAGTGTTTCCCACCATGGATAGCTTTTTAAACGAGACGTCCGGTGAGAGGCGGCAGAACCCCACCGTTTTCTGTCCATTTAAATGATGCGGTGATGTTGCTTCTCAACGTAAATGGCTCCAAGAGACAGCTGAGGAAAACCACTGATTGTTTAGACTGACTAGAAGAGAATAGAGACAGAGACGTTACTCTGTTCCAACCTTACTACTCAGACAGTTTCTCACAGGCACTAAAGTCACTGGAGCCCAATTTCGGTATCCTGTAAGTAACACAAGTTAAGCAAACAAAGTTGGAACTGAACACGTTTTTATTTTCACTTGCAAAAGTGTTTCACAGTGTAAAACAATTGTAGATATGAATTTAATTAACCATTGTTTTCATAGGGGAGAAAAACAGCACAGAGTACTTAAAACAGATGACTAGAAAGTGTATTTGTGGCACGGCTAGACAATCACAGCAAACATTCCGTTTTCTTACCAAAACATACATCTTTCATCAAATCCAAAAATCTTCTGTCCACTCAGCTATGATTCAGTCTTACTTCCTCTCAAGGTGTAAAGCCATCTGACCATATTCTCAAGTGGTCCATAGATCACGCAGACGGAGTTATACCCAACAGACTCCGCTGTGTTTATGGGTGGTTTGTAGCTCTACGTTCTCATAGGCCACACACTGGTGATGCTAACTGAGATGACCTTCTCAGCAATGGATCCCTGACTCCTGACCTCTAGGTCAACTCCAGCAGTGTGCCCGCCTGACTACAGTGAGGAACTAGTGAGGATCCTGCTTTTTCCAATACTACTACTACTACTAAGACTGGGAAAAAAACTCTGATTTGGCAACAATTCATCCAAAGAATGGGCACCAATTAGAATATATGAATCCTAATCCTATCCATAAAGAAAGCCTATACAGTAGTAGGTTCTATTGCATATGTAATGGGGTGCGTGCTGGTGGCAGGGAAGTGACAGTATAGTTCTTCCATTATATCAGTAACGTCACTCACTAAAGCAAGAGGGTATGAACATGAGTTTAACCGTAATTGCCAGTTGCGCTTCATTTTAACCGTAATTGCCAGTTGCGCTTCATTTTAACCGTAATTGCCACCCACAGTCCCAGATAAACGTGTCCTCCAATCATTTTATTTCAACTACATGCATACAAAATTCACTGGCACCCCTTTTAGGACGAACAAAAAGTTCTCAAAGTTCTCAAAAAAGTGAATATTTTCTCTCCGTTTTCTCTTCGTTCCATAACTCAAGCGCTTGTAGACTTTGGGGTGCATCGTAGTCCTCTCTAGCTGAGTTATGACCCAGCGTTTCCACATCAATCTGAGAGCTTCCATCTGTCCACAACACTCCTTTTCTGGCCCACTCTGCACCCCATAAATGATTATCTTTTTTAGACTTGGATGGAAATTCAAACAGAATCAATGACATGCGCCCCATTAGCTAGTAAGTCCAATTTAAGCCATAAACACGGAACGCTACCTAGAAAACGAAAGGCTTTTGTGTCTCTGCCTAAAGATTGCTTTTCTCAAGTTTTGGAATTGCTTAATTGTCACAGACACTTGTTGGTATGCTGTTTTTGAAAAGGAGAAAATGCTTTAACTTGCTTTTTTAAACAAACATGAGTTGTACTATGTCTCCCCTTCTAAGGTTCATGGGAAGCTTAAGCAATAGTGAATTTAGATTCTTATAAGAGGTTCATATTAAGAGGCACCCTATTAAGTTACAGGCAGGGTGTCTAAATGTATTTTCGTTGGGAATTGTGGAGAGGTCCACTATGTTGAAGACTGATTCGCTACAGCGTTTAAAAATCTAATTCTCACACTCCTTCTGCAAACCATGAAAGACTGAGTAGGCCTCGACGTGCCAATATCGCCACGGGGAGACACAGACGCGTTTATGTTCATCACGGCCACAAACTGCAACACCCCAAAAAATACTGCTGGGCTGTGTTAGAATTTGAACTTCCAGCTCAAGAGACGAAGACTAGAAGCTTGCACAAGCTTGGTACAGCTTGGTACAGCTAAGTGGCTCCAACTATCTAACCGAGTTACCTTTGATGTCTTTGTGTATGCCACAGGCTAGATCGGATTTCCATTTCTAGTCTAAATCCTAACACACACCTTGGTCTAAGCTTCCATACAGATGTAGGACCTTAATTTGAGCCAGTTTGCTATAGCAGGAAAGTTATCCTGCAGCAACAGGAAATGTGAATTATTTATGTTGATTATTATTCCCTGGGAATTTTTGGGTAGGGGTTGATTTTACCTTTGTAAGGTAAAATCAAGTCTGAAATTTCAAAGTGAAAATTATAAACTTCAGAAGCCTATTTAAACCTCAAATACACTACAAGTTTTACATTTCCTTCATTGTAGGAAAGTTCTCTAATTAAGATCCTACATCTGTACTTCCTCTTCATATTTTCCTCACTTTGCTCCTTTCCACACTGCAGAAGAGGGCCATCCATTCTAATCAAGGGGAACACGCCGCCCACCGACAAGAAGCTCTGTCAGCGTTTGAGGAAATTGTGACAGGTTTGTTATACAAATCATCCATGTTCCTTTATGTTTCACAGGTCTCTCTCTCTCCAGCCAAGAGACAGACGTCATACTTTCTCTATGGGACACAAATACAAATCCCATGAGACGTTGAGTTTAGAGACAAGTCTCCAAGTCCTCTTAGTTACCAGTAAAGCCTGCAGTTTGTTTTTCAGTGCTATTCAAACTTTTGTCGCAGCATTGAATTTCAAACTAGAAAGGGCAGTACAGCATCAAACCTTACTGTCCATAATTGTAAAACCAAGTTTCGCTGTTTGACAGTAAGACCTTTGCCACAGAAGAGTTGCAAAATTAGGCTGCATCAACAAAAATAATATATTTGATGATTTGTATAATTTGCTGAAAATGAAGTTTGGCCAATCCAGATGTTTAGCTTTTAAATTAAATTCTCAAATTCTATATTTTGCAAGAACCTTGTAGGTTACACAGAGGTCCTGAAGGAAAATACATCAGTCTCAAATTAAAATGATAATATATAAAACGAAGCAAATCTTTTCAAATGTGAGATAACCACCATTGCAACTAACCAATCCACATCCTAAAACCAATGAATACATCTAACTTCACAGGATGTCTTTGGAATATAGTTTGTTGTCCGGGTTGTCCCCTTGGATACGGTTTGACAATAACAAACGCCTTAACCACCGAAAAAGGTTCTTAAAAGGATGATCAATATCCTCCACCAAGGGAAGGAAACCGTGTCAATTGCCTTGGTCTTACTGATTGTCAGATAAGCATTTGTGGCACAGTCGAAGCGTTCACACCGTATATTCCATCATTGTGCCCATTATTTACTATGATGCGCTCTTCCTGCTATTGAAATTGTGGATGACTTATGACCTCTGTGAAGGGGTGGGGGTGTAGGGGTGTGGGGGATGTAGATTCCCATTATAGGTGTGTGTCTCTGTGCTAGGAAAGGGGTGTGTCTTTGACTCAGTGGACAACAATGGAGAGGGTGGGTGGAAGGGTGGAGGGGTATAAATTCACAGCCCTCACAAAGCCTTTGCGTTCAGAAGCCAGTAGTTGCCCTGTATGTGCCTGTTTAGTGTGTTATACAAGCAAATGTTGACTTGTTATGTTATTTCAGTTACTTGTAGCTCCATAAAGTACTGAGTGACATCTGATAGACTGAGGAACACAAACTCAAACCTGTCAATTCAAAACTAGAACTATTGGCCGCCTATCCAAAACAAACTACGGTTTGTTACTCGTGTCCACAGAAGAAACGCCAAGAAAATAATCAAAAGCGGAATGAGATATAATACAAAGTAAATATGGTGTTTGAGAAATATTGTTTTATATCAAACACACTTAAAAGATAGATGTTTCAATTATGTTCACGTCAAAATTCGATCATTTGTGTAAATATCACAGTCATAATGGTACAAATTCATTTGATACTGGATATTTAAAGTGCTTTTAGAAGCCCTTAACAGGAAGATATTAAAATTGGACAAGAGAACCCTGCCAAATGGAACCCTTTTCCCTACAGAAGCCCTTTGAGACCTGGTCAAATGTAGTGCGTTATATAGGGAATAGGATGTAATTTGGAATGTAGCCCAGGTTTGTGAATGTAGCTGGCACGAAAGTTATTTTGGCACCGTCTGTCCAATGGACTGGTGGTGGGGAAAACACAATCCATGAAAAACGATGTAGTATGAGCTTGAAATGGAAAACCATGTATTTCAGTTTTTCTAAATTAAATTCTGATTTAATAATGATTTTAAAACATTCCTCTGTGACATTGTTAATAAACATCACACAGGTTCCAGACAGAGGCCTCGTGCGGGTAGTCTACTAACTAAGGAAAGGGGTCATCAATATATTCCTTGCTAATACTGTAACGATCGTCGTATGAACAAGGTGTGGACCAAAGCGCAGCGTGGGAAGTGTTCATGATTATTTATTTGAAAAACTGAACACTGAGACAAAATAACAAAATGTAACAACACGAAACAGTTCTGTCTGGTGAAGACACAAAAACAGAAAACAACTACCCACAAAAACCATGTGGAAAAAAGCTACCTAAGTATGGTTCTCAATCAGAGACAATGATAGACAGCTGCCTCTGATTGAGAACCACACCCGGCCAAACAACAAAGAAATACAAAACATAGAAAATGAACATAGAATGCCCACCCAAATCACACCCTGACCAAACCAAAATAGAGACATAAAAAGATCTCTACGGTCAGGGCGTGACAAATACAAAGATGGCATGTGGGTCTACTGTTCTCTACTTAACCTGATATCTCCATCAGGACTTTACAATGTGAGCACCAGACCATCATTCCACTTAACACATCCGGCCTAATTTCCTGTAAACCTTTTTGGTGGTTTAATAACACGCAAGGGGTCTACTTCACATTACTGAGTAAAGTTGGCTGTAAAACTCAAGCCAAGGAGACCCTCCTCACACCACTACACCGACTATGGTGGGTGTCTTCAGGTGGGTGGAGGGGGAAACAATCTCAGTGCTGCCTGCCTTTAATGCTGGCTGGCTGGCTGACTGACTGAATTTGACGCTGGCTAGCTAGTTGATTGACTGACAGACTGACGGGCTGACTGGCTGGTTGACTGACTGACTGGCTGACTGATTGACCAACTGACTGGCTGAATGGCTGGCTGGCTGGTTGGTTGGTTGAATGACTGACTGACTGGCTGGCTGGTTGACTGGCTGAAGAACTGACTGATTGACTGGCTGACTGACTTGCTTGAAATGAACTCGGCCCGTTGTTGTGCTAGATAATTGACATATCCATGTAACAGAACAGAAACACGGGGCGGCTGCCAGGACGGAAATGAGTCCCAACGCCTAGAACTGGATGTCTGGGTTCCTGGTCTACTTCACTTTACTGAGTAAAGTTGGTTGTAAAACTCAAGCCAAGGAGACCCTCCTCACTACCCCGACTATGGTGGGTGTCTTCAGGTGGGTGGAGGGGGAAACACTCTCAGTGCTGCCTGCCTTTGATGCTGGCTTGCTGATTGACTGACTGAACTTGACGCTGGCAAGCTAATTGACTGACTGACTGACTGACTGACTGACTGACTGACTGACTGACTGACTGACTGACTGACTGACTGACTGACTGACTGACTGACTGACTGACTGACTGACTGACTGACTGACTGACTGACTGACTGACTGACTGACTTGCTGAATATGAACCTAGTCCGTTGTTGTGCTAGATAATTAATATATCCATGTAACAGAACAGAAACACGGGGCGGCTGCCAGGACGCAAATGAATCCCAACGCCTACAACTGGATGTCTGGGTTCCTGATACCACACAACAGAGGTCAACTGATAAGGAAAAACACTGGTAACAGAACAAGGAGTGGAGGAGAGAGAAGTAGACATACATGCCAGACAGTGTGTGGACTGGCGAGAACGTGTGCACTTACATGTGTTTGATTTGAGGGGAACAAATGGAAAGCTCATTCAATCACTCATATTGAAGAGATAACATAATTCACAATGTGTGGATAGGCCTACATGTATGGCTTTAATGTGAACGTGTGGTGCAGTATGAAATGTGTGGCTACGCAAGGAATGCAGAAAACTAATTCTAAATGCCATGTAACAAATGGTTTTACTCTGGTATTCCTACTCTACGTGCTTTGATGTCCACAAACAGTGGAGGCTGCTGAGGGGAGGACGGCTCATAATAATGGGTGGAACAGAGCAAATGGAATGGTATCAAACTCATGGAAACCATGTCTTCGATGTATTTGATACCGTTCCACCAATTCCGCTCCAGCCATTACCACGAGCCCGTCCTCCCCAGTTAAGGAGCCACCAACCTCCTGTGGCCTACGTCAACCACCTATGCCTCCATTCAGTCCACGGAACAGACCTACGTGCTACATTTCGGCGACAGGGAAGACAGAATGAGGAAATACCTGAGAGAGTGAAAAAAACAGATGAATTCTAGAAATGACTCTGGAATGACGTCATCCAACGAAGAGTCACACATGACACAATGACACAATGAGTGACATTGGGGTTATTTCCAGGAGAATGCACAGGGACTGGTGGTCAGAGCAAACAACTCCTGTGGCTTTGTGTTCCAGCAGTTATTACTTCAATACTAGGGGATTTACAGTAGGTACAATAGCATGGGCCTAACAGCCCATTTGGAATTACACATTTTATCGCCAGGGTTATTCTTTGTGTTTGGACTTTGGGGATCGGATCATACAATGCTGTAGCATTCTGGAGGTACTAGTCACTGCCAACCATTGGCAAAATAGGTCTTGGCTTTGTGCTTGGAATGCCAACTGTGCCACTCTGGGCTCTGGGTGGCATTGGATCAGGACAAGAACAATGGAGCATTATGACTAACACACACAGGCCTAACATCAACAACATGATCGTCTGTGATATGTGGTTGTCCCACCTAGCTACAGTATCTTAAGATAAATGCATTAACTGCAAGTAGCTCTGGATAAGAGCGTCGGCTAAATGACTCAAATGTAAATATAAAAAATTATTTTATGGTTGAGGGTTGAGGAGCAATTGACTAATCTTATTGTATTTTTTAATAAGAAACATTTGTGTTGAAAATGCCTAACCACTTGTATAATCTGTTTGCGTACACTTCAAACAGACATACATACCCCACCTGTCACGACTCCGACCGAAGGTGACTCCCCTTCCCGTTCGGGTGGGGCTCGGCGGTCGTCGTCACCGGCCTACTAGCTGCCACTGACTCTTTTTCCTCCCCCTCCTTATGTGTTTATTTGTTACACCTGTGTTGAGGTGATTATAATTAGTTGGGCTTTATTAGTCAGCCAGCCCGTACGTTTCTTTGTGCGGGATTGTTCAGTTGTAATTTTGGATTCGGGAGTAGATGACCGTTTGTTTGTTTCGTTCATCAATTGTATTTTGGACTGGGTTTTTTGTCCTCCGTGTATGGGACATTTGTTTGTTACACCCAGTGTTTTTTCGTGTGGACATTGTTTGCCGGTTGTGCATTAAAAGCACTATATTGAACTCTCTGTTGTTCCTGCGCCTGACTTCACACCCCCCGACACCCAGAGCGTTACACCACCAGACACACCACTATTGGTTTCTTCACGGTACCCAAACCAAAAACAGACAATGCGTTGCTAGGTTACGTATACAGCCATGTCATCGTGGAATACTCTGCCACCAGAGGTTACTCAGACAAAAAGCAAGTAAAGCATTTCCTGGGATAAAAAACATTGTGTATCACAGCGCCTCTCCTCTTCCAAATATCTAATTTAACTGTGTTTTATATTAGGAATACGAATATGTATATATGAATAGTGTATAAATAGTATTTTTGTTTGTCTCTTGGAGTAAAAATGTGTTTATTTGGAATGTAATGTAATATCTTATGTTGTTCTAGTCTATTATTGTTCTGTACATTATCATGTATTTGTACGTTTTATGTGGACCCCAGGAAGAGTAGCTGCTGCATGTACAATAGCTAACGGCGATCCTAATAAACTAAACTAAAATTTAATCTCTTGGTTTCTATATTCATACACACATTAACACACAGTGTTCCTCTCTCACTGTAACTCATTCTGTTAGATACACGTGCCGAGATGACAGCATTCTTACCAGGATCCAGGGCGAGCTCTGTCTTGACTCGGAGGTCAGCCATCCCAAGCAGATCATTAATGTTGAGGCTAATGACACAAGCGAACAATGGAAAGACATGAAAAATGCATACTATCGCAAAAATGGAGCAAACAACCGCGGGAAGGCTACTTAATCCACCTCTCCACAATGATCACCTGTGAGCAATCACTTGCTTATCACTCACCCGGCCCAGTTGCTGCTGCCTTCCAGGGTTGTGATGTGTGTAGAGTAAGTGTAGAGGGAAAGTCTACCTGTGCCCTAAACAACTTCCATTCATAACAATACTATGTTTCTATAGGTTGGGGCAGATAAGTCAGGGTTGGGGGTCAATTCCATTTCCGTTCCAGTCAATTCAGAAAGTAAACCAAATTCCAATTCTAATTCTAAATGTTCATCTTTGAATTGCGTAAAAGAGACTTGGAATTTCAGTATGCTTCCTGAATTGACTGGAATTGAAATGAAATGTACCCCCGACCCTGATAGGAGTAATACTCCACCAAGGAGGGTGAGTCTATGAGGGCTGTGCCTCCCAGACACTGGGAGAAGAGCCAGAATGGCATCATAACTAGGGCCAAAGATAGAGAGGCTGCCAGAGCGGAGCAGCGCTTGCCACGGGTGAATGAGGGGGTAGCTAGGAGAATCTGTCTTCCTCAGAATTACCCCCTGCATTCTTCAAACCTGACTGAAAAGTAGCTAAACGAGGAATCAGATGATATCAGGTATGACAAAGGGGAATTACAGTAAGGGTTTTTTCCCAGTATGATCAGCATATTCCACGTGAAGTCGTTTTTTTTTAAAGGGGATTGTATTTCGACAGGGATTGAATTTCCAATGAACAACATCTGAATGCTCTCACAAGCATATTTTATTTAACAGGAGAGCAAATTCAATTCGATTTTGGTCTTGTGGCGGTTACAATGTGTATAAATTCACTTTGCTTGTTGGCTCATTAGCTCACTGCACACTAAGGGAATTATAGTATCCTGTTCGTCACTGGCACACCAAACCATCGATCCACCTGAGTAATTTTTATCTCCCCCACATGGCTCCGAAAGGCCTATTTCCTTTCCAAATCTTGAATATTCCAATGTAGCAGCTCTTTTAACCTTCCCCTACCCAGACTCTGCATAATCGCATTGGGCTATCGTGCAGCGACTGGGAGTTGCACCTCACACAAAGCATTAGCAGCGCTACACTTGAAAGGTACAATAATGGCAGCAGGCAGGCTGAACTTTGACCTCTCATGTCTCGTGTGCATTGTGATATGGATGCCATAAAGGTGCCATGTAATTGTGGCCATCTGCTTGATGACCTAGTGTGATTCTCTCTTTCTCTCCCTTTCTCTCTTTTCCTCTCTCTCTCTCTCTCTCTCTCTTTCTCTCCCTTTCTCTCTTTCCCTCTCTCTCTCTCCCTTTCTCTCTCTCTTTCTCTCCCTTTCTCTCTTTCCCTCTCTCTCTCCCTTTCCCTCTCTCTCTCTCCCTTTCTCTCTCTCTCTCTCTCTCTCCCTTTCTCTCTCTCTCTCTCCCTCTCTCTCTCTCCCTTTCTCTCTCTCCCTTTCTCTCTCTCTGCTCTTTCTCTCCCTTTCTCTCTTTCCCTCTCTCTCTCCCTTTCTCTCTTTCTCTCCCTTTCCCTCTCTCTCTCCCTTTCTCTCTCTCTGCTCTCTCTCTCTCAGAGACTAGAGGGGCTTGAGGCTTGGTAATAATATGAATGTTGTTTTTCTTCCTAGAAGTTTGCAAGGGGGAGGGTGAATTTAAATTATCGTGAGGCTCTGCTGTCAAAGCTTTCCAGAAACTTTGACGAAAATACAAACCTGCCCGCGATCAATCTCTTTGTCATTTTAAATGTCTTTAAAAAGTCTGTTCAACAATTTCTATCTAACCCTTATTTGACCTGTCACATTAACATTCGACAGTGTTGTTAACGTGTGGATCCAGGGCAAGAGTCTAGAAGATAATACATGCATTCACTATTCTTCTTTCATACAACTATGCATGACTGAGCTCTACTATTTGGCTGTGCCCTGTCAGCGACATCACAGTCCTATGATCCAAGCTCTCTTTGTAATTTTGGAATAGGACAACCCTGAACTGTCTTCCTATGTTCTTTGTTTACTGGTGTGTAACCAGAAGGGTGTCCCACTACTGCTGAAACATGCAGACTTTGGATGAGATAGCCCCTGGCTGCAACACAACTGGCCTTCTCTACTTGGTGGGGTGTGACTGTGACTTCAAGGGTATCCCTCAGCTCCAGGGTATCTCTCAGCCCTTAGCTTACACACACACACACACACACACACACACACACACACACACACACACACACACACACACACACACACACACACACACACACACACACACACACACACACACACACACACACACACAGTCACACACTCCTGACAAACACATTAACATTTGAGTAATTTTGTAATAATTCCAGAGTGACTTACAGTTAGTGCATTTATCTTAAGATAGCTAGGTGGGACAACCACATATCACAGTTGGGTGGGGGGGATAAAGGCCTCCACATAATTGGTTCAGTTTGCTCCTAGCAGAATTCGGCTAGGGACGAAGTGAAGGTCTGTGCTCGCACACGCCCTTAAAATACCTTTGCTTAGAAATCGAGAAAAAAGCGTCAATATTACGATTTGTTGAGATGCCGTAGCAAAAGTACACTTCCTCAAAATACTAAAGAAATCTGTAGTTCATGTTGACGTTTTTGCCAAGGAGTTCTTAGTCGTGCAATTTGAAAGTGTTCCCTCCCTGTTCGCCAGACAGGTGGGTAACGTCGCTCTCCCGCGCTCTGTGTCTCTGACAGGAGGAGTTCCCAGGGCTGCTTAATACATGCTGATCGTGCCTTAGGTTTGCCCTTGAGTGATTACAGAAGCCTCTGTGCGGTGCTTCTGGAGAAGAGGTTGTGTGAAGTGGATCCACGCTGGTACTTCTGCTCTGTGTCACAACATGACAGAGAGACATTTTATGTACCCTTCTCACACTACTGAGCTGTACTGGTAAAGCATTCACTATAGATGCTAGATAGGATAATGTTTCATAGAAAATCTGAGTCAGCACAGTCCGGTTTGGCAAAATAGTGTGAAAAGGTTATCAGGGACTTCCCGACTTCCCGTAGAAATTAAAAGCTGCTGAACGGTTTTCTCATCACACACAGAGAAGACGCATTATGCTAATGTGAGAGTTATCGCCTAAATCATTTGACCTATTCGTGTTTCTACTTCTGTGCTAAAGAACACATGGGGTTCTATTCAATCAGATCCGCTTTAGTTGACATCTGCATAGAGGTTGTTTTGGCGGTGTTAGAGGTGGAACTACATTGAGAGAGAGTTCGAAATGGATTGGTCGAACACAAGGTGTCATTATAAAAATGTACCCGCCCCCTCGCCAACGTATAAAATATTTTCACAAGATTCTCCCCTTGTACTGTAAAAAAATTAAATAAAAAAATCACACCCTCCCTCCTCATTAACTCTAAATAATGTTTACGACCACAAATAAAAATAACTGTAGCGACTCATGGATATTGACTTTGCCACTTCAGCATGCAGGGCTATGGGCCAGACGGTTGAAGGTTCGCCAGCGACCACGGACGAGCTCACTCTCCCTGCCTGTTACAGCATGCAGGGCTATGGGCCAGATGGTTGAAGGTTCGCCAGCGACCACGGACGAGCTCACTCTCCCTGCCTGTTACAGCATGCAGGGCTATGGGCCAGATGGTTGAAGGTTCGCCAGCGACCACGGACGAGCTCACTCTCCCTGCCTGTTACAGCATGCAGGGCTATGGGCCAGATGGTTGAAGGTTCGCCAGCGACCACGGACGATCTCACTCTCCCTGCCTGTAACAGCATGCAGGGCTATGGGCCAGATGGTTGAAGGTTCGCCAGCGACCACGGACGAGCTCACTCTCCCTGCCTGTTACAGCATGCAGAGCTATGGGCCAGATGGTTGAAGGTTCGCCAGCGACCACGGACGATCTCACTCTCCCTGCCTGTAACAGCATGCAGGGCTATGGGCCAGATGGTTGAAGGTTCGCCAGCGACCACGGACGAGCTCACTCTCCCTGCCTGTAACAGCATGCAGGGCTATGGGCCAGATGGTTGAGGGTTCGCCAGCGACCACGGACGATCTCACTCTCCCTGCCTGTTACAGCATGCAGGGCTATGGGCCAGATGGTTGAAGGTTCGCCAGCGACCACGGACGAGCTCACTCTCCCTGCCTGTTACAGCATGCAGCGCTATGGGCCAAATGGTTGAGGGTTCGCCAGCGACCACGGACGAGCTCACTCTCCCTGCCTGTTACAGCATGCAGCGCTATGGGCCAGATGGTTGAAGGTTCGCCAGCGACCACGGACGAGATCACTCTCCCTGCCTGTAACAGCATGCAGGGCTATGGGCCAGATGGTTGAAGGTTCGCCAGCGACCACGGACGAGCTCACTCTCCCTGCCTGTTACAGCATGCAGGGCTATGGGCCAGATGGTTGAAGATTCGCCAGCGACCACGGACGAGCTCACTCTCCCTGCCTGTTACAGCATGCAGGGCTATGGGCCAGATGGTTGAGGGTTCGCCAGCGACCACGGACGAGCTCACTCTCCCTGCCTGTTACAGCATGCAGGGCTATGGGCCAGATGGTTGAGGGTTCGCCAGCGACCACGGACGAGCTCACTCTCCCTGCCTGTAACAGCATGCAGGGCTATGGGCCAGATGGTTGAGGAGCCACCTGCAGACAATGGTCAGCTACGGGGAAATCAGATTTTCAACAATTTGATGCCATATTAATAATTATATTAAAAATGTGCAACGAATTTGCCAATGCCAATGCACCACACAACAAAACAAAAAACAAAAACAAAGCATACTGACTTCGTGCACTTCAATATCATGGTTTGCATTTTCAACACCACAATAAACAGACTATGTCAATCTCGACAAACAGAAAACACATCCCTCCCTACCTTGAAGGCCAACTCAATATCGTAGGTTTAGCATTACAATTTCTAAATGTCATTAAACGTTTGTGTTTTGTAACAGATCTCTTTCCATTCATCACATGGCACAGTTTGGATTGATTGATTTATTTTATTTGTCAGTTACAATACATACAGTACATTCGGAAAGTATTCAGACCCCTTGACTTTTTCCACATTTTGTTACGTTACAGCCTTATTTTTTCTCATCTATCAACACACAATACCCCATAATGACAAAGCAAAAACAGGTTTTTAGAAATGTTCGCAAATGTATAAAAAATACCCTTTGCTATGAGACTCAAAATTGACCTCAGGTGCATCCTGTTTTCATTGATCAACTTTGAGATGTTTCTACGACTTGATTGGAGTCCACCTGTGTTAAATTCAGTTGATTGGACATGATTTGGAACGGCACACACCTGTCTATATACGGTCTCACAAGCACGACTCCAACACCATCATTAAGTTTGCTGACGACACAACAGTGAAGCATGGTGGTGGCAGCATCATGCTGTGGGGATGTTTTTCAGTGGCAGGGACTGGGAGACTAGTCAGGATCGAGGGAAAGATGAACAGAGCAAAGTACAGCGAGATCCTTAAAAACCTGATCACCAACAACGATGAAACAACTTATAGGGAGCAGGTCAGAGACCTGGCAGTGTGGTGCCAGGACAACAACCTCTCCCTCAATGTGAGCAAGATAAAGGAGCTGATTGTGGACTGTAGGAAAATGAGGGCTGAACAGGCCCCCATTAACATCGACGGGACTGAAGTGGAGCGGGTCGAGAGTTTCAAGTTCCTTGGTGTCCACCAACAAACTATCATGGTCCAAGCACACCAAGACAGTTGAGAAGAGGCACGACAACACTTTTCCCCCCTCGGGAGACTGAAAAGATTTGGCATGGGTCCCTAGATCAACAAAAAGTTCTACAGCTGCATCATCGAGAGCATCCTGACCGGTTGCATTACCGCCTGGTATGACAACTACTCGGCATCTGACTGGAAGGCGGTACAGAGGGTAGTGTGTATGGCCCAGTACATCACTGGGACCAAGCTTCCTGCCATCCAGGACCTATATACTAGGCGGTGTCAGAGGAAGGCCCAAAAAATTGTCAGAGACTCCAGTCACCCAAGTCATAGAGTGTTCTCTCTGCTATCGCACAGCAAGAGGTACCGAAGCATCAAGTCTAGGACCAAAAGGCTCCTTAAACTTCTTATGGCTGAGATCCCGTTAACGGGATCGATATGACAACAGCCAGTGAAAGTGCAGGGCTCCAAATTCAAACAACAGAAATCTCATAATTAAAATTCCTCAAACATACCTTTCCTCAAACATACCTTTTTGAAATCGGACACTATGGTGGGATTAACAACACGAGGACCTTTAAAATGGTATCTTATACCATCCAAAAAGGCTTTACAGCGAAAGCACCACAAACGATTATGTTAGGTCACCGCCAAATCACAGAAAAACACAGCCATTTTTCCAGCCAAAGACAGGAGTCACAAAACGCAGAAATAGAGATAAAATTAATCACTAACCTTTGATGATCTTCATCAGATGACACTCATAGGACTTCATATTACACAATACATGTATGTTTTCATATTTATATAAAAAAATCTCAGTATACATTGGCGTGTTATGTTCAGTAGTTCCAAAAACATCCGGTGATTTTGCAGAGAGCCACATCAATTTCCAGAAATACTCATAATAAACGTTGATCAAAGATACAAGTGTTATACATGGAATTTTAGATCCACTTCTCCTTAATGCAACCGCTGTGTCAGATTTCAAAAAAGCTTTACGGAAAAAGCAAACCATGCAATAATCTGAGATCTGCGCTCAGGACCCAATCAAGACAAAAATATATCCGCCAAATTGTGCAGTCAACAGAAGTCAGAAATAACATTATAAACATTTATTTACCTTTGATGATCTTCATCAGAATGCACTCCCAGGAATCCCAGTTCCACAATAAATGTTTGTTTTGTTCGATAATGTCCATCATTTATGTCCAAACGCGCTACTTTTGTTAGTGCGTTTTGTAAAGAAATCCAAAGTCATGAAGCACGTTCACTAGGAGCAGACGAAATGTCAAAAAGTTCCGTTACAGTCCGTAGAAACATGTCAAACGATGTATAGAATCCATCTTTAGGATGTTTTTAACATAAATCTTCAATAATGTTTCTACTGGAGAATTCCTTTGTCTTCAGAAAAGCAAATGAAACAGAGCTCGCTCTCACATAAACGAGCGTCACGAGCTCAAAGCATTCTGCCAGACCTCTGACTCATTCCCCTCTCATGCGGCCCCACTTCACAGTAGAAGCATCAGACAAGGTTCTATAGACTGTTGACATCTAGTGGAAGCCTTAGGAAGTGCAACATGACCCATATCCCACTGTATCTTCAATAGGGAATGAGTTGAAAAACGACCAACCTCAGATTTCCCACTTCCTGGTTGGATTTTTTCTCAGGTTTTGCCTGCCATATGAGTTCTGTTATACTCACAAACATCACTCAAACAGTTTTAGAAACTTCAGAGTGTTTTCTATCCAATACTAATAATAATATGCATATATTAGCAACTGGGACTGAGTAGCAAGCCGTTTACTCTGGGCACCTTATTCATCCAAGCTACTCAATATTGCCCCCAGCCATAAGAAGTTTTTAACAGCTTCAACCCCCAAGCCATAAGACTGCTGAACAACTAAACTAATCAAATGGCCAACGGGACTATTTACATTGAAACCCCACACCCATCCCCTTTTTGTTTTCACACTGCTGCTACTCGCTGTTAATTATCTATGCATAGTCACTTTACAAATTACCTTGATTAACTTGTACCCCCACACATTGATTCAGTACCGGTAACCGCTGTATATAGCATCATTATTGTTATGTACATTTATTGTGTTACTTTTGGATTTATTCTATTAATTCTATTTCTTGAACTGCATTGTTGAATAAGGGCTTGTAAGTAAGCATTTCACAGTAAGCTCTACACCTGTGTATTCGGCGCATGTGACAAATAAAATGTGATTTGATTTGATTTGACAGTGCATGTCAGAGCAAAAACCAAGCCGCGAGGTTGAAGGAACTGTCCATAGAGCTCCAAGACAGGATTGTGTCGAGGCACAGATCTGGGGATGAATACCAAAAAATGTCTCCAGCATTGAAGGTTCCCAAGAACACAGTGGCCTCCATCATTATTAAATGGAAGAAGTTTGGAACCACCAAGACTCTACCTACAGCTGGCCACCTGGCCAAACTGAGCGATCGGTGGAAAAGGGCTTGGTCAGGGAAGTGACCAAGAACTCGATGGCTAATCTGACAGAGCTCCAGAGTTCCTCTGTGGAGATGGGAGAACCTTCCAGAAGGACAACCATCTCTGCAGCACTCCATAAATCAGTCCTTTATGGTAGAGTGGCCAGACTAAAGCCACTCCTCTGTAAAAGGCACATGTCAGCCCGCTTGGAGTTTGCCTAAAAGCAGTTAAATGACTCTCAGACAATGAGAAACAAGATTATTTGGTCTGATGAAACCAAGATTGAACTCTTTGGCCTAAATGCCAAGCATCACGTCTGGAGGAAACCTGGCACTATACCTACGGTGAAGCATGGTGGTGGCAGCATCATGCTGTGGGGATGTTTTTCAGTGGCAGGGACTGGGAGACTAGTCAGGATCGAGGGAAAGATGAACAGAGCAAAGTACAGAGAGATCCTTAATGAAAATCTGCTCCAGAGCTCTCAGGACCTCAGACTGGGGCGAAGGTTCACCTTCCAACAGGACAACAACCCTAAGCACACAGCCAAGACAACACAGAAGTGGCTTTGGGACAAGTCTCTGAATGTCCTTGAGTGGCCAGCCAGACCCCGGACTTGAACACAATCGAACATCTCTGGAGAGACCTGAAAATAGCTTTATAGCGACGCTCCCCATCCAAACTGACAGAGCTTGAGAGGATCTGCAGAGAAGAATGGGAGAAACTCCCCAAATACAGGAGTGCCAAGCTTGTAGTGTCATACCAAAGAAGACTCAAGGCTGTAATCGCTGCCAAAGGTGCTTCAACAAAGTACCGAGGAAAGAGTCTGAATACTTATCTACAGTACCAGTCAAAAGTTTGGACAAACCTACTCATTCAAGGGTTTTTCTTTATTTTTACTATTGTCTACATTGTCGAATAATAGTGAAGACATCAAAACTATGAAATTACACGTGGAATCATGTAGTAACCAAAAAAGTGTTAAACAAATCAGAATATATTTTATATTTGAGATTCTTCAAAGTAGCCACCCTTTGCCTTGATGACAGGTTTGCACACTCTTGGCATTCTCTCAACCAGATTCATGATGAATGCTTTTCCAACAGTCTTGAAGAAGTACTTACATATGCTGAGAACTTGTTAGCTACTTTTCCTTCACTCTGTGGTCCAACTCATCCCAAACGATCTCAATTGGGTTGAGGTCGGGTGATTGTGGATGCCAGGTCATCTGATGAGGCACTCCATCACTCTCCTTGGTCAAATAGCCCTTACACAGCCTGGAGGTGTGTTTTGGGTCATTGTCCTGTTGAAAAACAAATGATAGTCCCAATAAGCCCAAACCAGATGGGATGGCGTATCGCTGTAGAATGCTATGGTAGTCATGCTGGTGAAGTGTGCCTTAAATTCTAAACAAATCACTGACAGCATCACCAGCAAAGCACCATCACACCTCCTCCTCCATGCTTCACGGTGGGAACCACACATGCGGAGATCATCCGTTCACATACTCTGTGTCTCTCAGAGACACGGCGGTTGGAACCAAAAATCTCAAATTTGGACTCATCAGACCAAAGGACAGATTTCCACCAGTCTAATGTCCATTGCTCGTGTTTCTTTGCCCAAGCAAGTTTCTTCTTCTTATTGGTGTCCTTTAGTAGTGGTTTCTTTGCAGCAATTTGACCATGAAGGCCTGATTCACGCAGTCTCCTTTGAACAGTTGATGTTGAGATACATCCACAGGTACACCTCCAATTGACTCAAATTATGTCAATTAGCCTATCAGAAGCTTCTAAAGCCATGACCTCATCATTTTCTGGAATTTTCCAAGCTGTTTAAAGGTAGTCAACTTAGTGTATGTAAACTTCTGACCCATTGGAATTGTGATACAGTGAATTATAAGTGAAATAATCTGTCTGTAAACAGTTGTTGGAAAAATGACTTGTGTCAGGTACAAAGTAGATGTCCTAACCGACTTGCCAAAACTATAATTTATTAACAAGAAAGTTGTGGAGTGGATGAAAAACGAGTTTTAATGACTCCAACCTAAGTGTATGTAAACATCCGACTTCAACTGTATAGGGGGGTAACGGTACAGAGTCAATGTGCGGGGGCATCGGTTAGTTGAGGTAATATGTACATGAAGGTAGAGTTATTAAAGTGACTATGCATAGATGATAACAACAGAGAGTAGCAGCGGTGTAAAAGAGGGGGAGAAGGGGGGGCGGAATGCAAATAGTCTGAGTAGCCATTTGATTAGCTGTTCAGGAGTCTTATGGCTTGGGGGTAGAAGCTGTTAAGAAGCTTCTTGGACCTAGACTTGGCACTCTGGTACCGCTTGCCATGCGGTAGCAGAGAGAACAGTCTATGACTAGGGTGCCTGGAGTCTGTGACAATTTTTAGGGCCTTCTCTGACACCACCTGGTATAGAGGTCCTGGATGGCAGGAAGCTTGGCCCCAGTGATGCACTGGGCCGTTCGCACTACCCTCTGTAGTGCCTTGCGGTCAGAGGCCGAGCAGTTGCCATACCAGGCAGTGATGCAACCAGGCAGGGTGTTCTCGATGGTGCAGCTGTAGAACCGTTTGAGGATCTGAGGACCCATGCCAAATCTCCTGAGGGGGAATAGATTTTATTCTGCCCTCTTAGTAAAAGTTAGCTTGTGGAAAAGCATAGTGCATAAGGGAAGTACCAAAACCCCTTGATATAGTGGAGGCGCATGCAAGCAGATGAGGAAATGTGGCTAGGATGGATGAAATTATATAGTAAAACCTGCAAAAGAGCCAATGTAAACCAGGAAAAAAACGCACAACCCTTCCATGTGGCCAATTTAAAATGAAAAAAAAAAAACACAACCCTCCCGTTTTGGAAGTTTGAACTGTTCCTTAGGGCTGTCAAATCCATCAGCAGCTCGTGGCATTCTACCTAAAGCAGACATGTCCATTGGCTGCACAGTCGCATTAACATAAATCTCATGCAGCCTTGATTACAAATTCAAACACTGCAATGTAACCTACACCTCGATTAGAATGATATAAATTCTCATTTCGTTTAATGATTTTTCATTTTGAGCGTAATTATTTCTATATAGCCTACACTTTCTCGTTCTGAACTTCTAACGCCAGTGGTGCGGGTGTGGCTTCGTGACAGTGCACAAGAGGCTGCTCACCAATTTGACAGCTCCAACCCAGTTCCACCTCCACCACTGCCTAAACATCAGCTATAATGCGGGTGTCAGCTATCGCTAGTTAACGCATGATCTGATTGAATCTAGGCCTTAGTTGAGGAGATACCCTGCTACCCTGGTGAGCTTCCCCTTTGTATTAAATTGTAAGTCACTTTGGGTTTAATAACCTGTACAACCTTTCACTATACACCCTTCGTCTAAATAGCAGGGCGCTCTGCTATACGCAGCTGAATTTCCCCAACTCTTGTTTGGTTCCCCTGCATATCACATATGGTCTAAGAACAACTCATATGAATTTGTTATTTTCCAAGATTAAAGTCAGTCTCTTGAATACAAATATCTGGCTAGCTATAATTACATTTCCCCTTCAACTGTGGCTGCTGTGTCAACAACCTTGGGCTTTTCTGTTCATATTGTCATTCAATGGATGTTTTTCCACTCGCTACCTCCCCAAACCCACTCAAACGTGAGGCCTTCAATTAAATGTTGAAATCGCCAATCTGTCTAGTCTACTACCTATGGACATTATTTAGAGGGACATTGAACTATGTTCAGTTATTTGGAGCACATAGGCACATTTCAAACGATACCATTATATTCATATACCATAATTTCAAAACATTATGAATAGAACAGATATTGTTTTTTGGAAGTCAATTATAAGACATTGAAATTTATCTTATGGGCCTATGTCCATCATTCTAAATGTGGCAACTACTCTGAACGCTTCATGTAAGTGGTAGGTTGTGTTTGTGGTCATATGGCGCCATCTGTCAGTAAAATGTAAACATTACACATTTTTAATTTTACCTTTATTGAACTAGGCAAGCTAGTTAAGAACAAATTCTTATTTACAATGACGGCCAAACCCAGACGACGCTGGGCCAATTGTGCGCCACCCTATGGGACTCCCAATCACAGCCGGATGTCATACAGCCTGGATTCAAACCAGGGACTGTAGTGACACCTCTTGCACTAAGATGCAGTGTCTTAGAAAGCTGCGCCATTCGAGAACCCTCTTTAACCAATCCTCTTCCGCTTCTCTACTAATAAGCAATTATACAGAATTATCTTTCAGATGTTTTTTAGAAAAATGAAAGCAGTGAACAAACAAAAGCGTAATTATTCAACGATTTCACATTACCATTCATTACACAGGTACTGAGTACTACTGTAGAGTTATATGAAGCATGAGGAGTCCTGCCTTTCTAGTTACTAAGTCCATCTCAGCAATGACCATTTAAACTAAGGATTACTAGCAGTCAAATCCTTGCTTCCTCCTCGTTGTTTCCTCACCTCTCTCAAAGTGCATTGAAGTAGAGGATCCAAGGTCTCTCCTCTAATGAGCTTTGAGAGGAATTTAGGAAAAAAAGACACAAGGATTTCACTGCTAGCAACATTTAGACAGTCTTTTTGTCTGTGGCAGCATCAATGCAAAGGCATACAATTGAACCGTTCCCAAATGTACACTTTTATTAAAAGTCATAAAAGATGACACAACAAACACAAATGGTGGAACAGTTTAGTAGCTCTTGGTGGTCTCGTATGATTCGGGGAAGGGGACAGACATGTGGCCAGAGCCCATGACCAGGGGCAGGATCCCAGCGTTGGGCACCACGTTCCAGGACAGAGTCAGGGTGATGTTTTTGTTCGCCCTGGTGGAGAGATCATCACACAAAGGCCTTAAACATCGTAGAGCATTCCTACAGTATTTCCATTCAAAAGACTGGAGAGGAGCGGGAGGGGTGCCAAAAGTGGTCTTATACTGCCCTCTGCTGCATACAAAGGGTGTTCCATAACTATTCAACATAATGTAGGACTAAATGCAAAAAAATATATTTGTTTCTCTATGTAAAATCAGATTAAATTGAATTTGTCAGATAGTTTATAGCAGGTTTAAAAGGTGTTGCAAAATTATGTCGATGTGCCTTTTATACCTGCTGCAAACTGTATGTGACAAACGATTTGATTTGATTAAATAAAATGGCATCAAGACAGATTCCACACCGATGCTATATTTACATTTTACATTTTAGTCATTTAGCAGACGCTCTTATCCAGAGCGACTTACAGTAGAGTGCATACATTTTATTACATTTTTACATACTGAGACAAGGATATCCCTACCGGCCAAACCCTCCCTAACCCGGACGACGCTATGCCAATTGTGCGTCGCCCCACGGACCTCCCGGTTGCGGCCGGCTGCGACAGAGCCTGGGCGCGAACCCAGCCCAGCCTGGGCGCAAACCCAGAGACTCTGGTGGCGCAGCTAGCACTGCGATGCAGTGCCCTAGACCACTGCGCCACCCGGGAGGTCTATATCAAAAACATGAATTGTTATCGTTAGGTTACTGGCGCCAGAATAAAAAAGTGAGAGGGTGAACAGAGGATGCTTACCGAAGACCGTTTCCGTCATCGAAGAAGAAGTACTTGGACTTCATGTCTCGGAGGTTGAGCTTGGTGCTCTCTCCCCTTAGCACGATCTTATCCCACAGAACCACCTGGTTCAGGGCCTGGAAGAAAGCACACCACGCCGCAGTTAAATATCACTAGTTGGCAGCCATTTTACCATTCACCTTCCTAGGTGGCCTGATCCCAGATCTGTATCAAATCACATTTTATTTGTCACAGGAGCAGAATACAACAGGTGTAGACTTTACTGTGAAATGCTTACTTACGAGCCCTTTCCCAACTATGCAGCGTTAAAAAGCAAGAAACATTTACTAAAAATAAACACGGAAATAGTAACAATTAAATAACAACGAGACTATATACAAGGAGTACCGGTACGCAGTCAATGTGCAGGGATACTTGGTAGTTGAGGTAATATGTACATGTAGGTAGGGGTAAAAGTGACAAGGCAATCAGGTTAGATAATAAACAGAGTAGCAGCAGCGTGTGTGAAAGTGTGTCTGTGTGTGTGTATTGGAGCGTCAGTAGTATGTGTGTGTGGGTAGAGTCCAGTAAGTGTGCAGAGCCGGTGCAAGAGTCAGTGCAAAAAATATTTTAAAAAGGGTGTCAATGCAAATAGTCCAGGTAGTCATTTGATTAACTGTCTTATGGCCCGCTTGCCGTGCGGTAGCAGAGAGAACAGTCTATGACTAGGGTGGCTGGAGTCTTTGACAATTTTTAGGGCCTTCCTCTGACATCACCTGGTATAAAAGTCCTTGATGGCAGGGAGCTCGGCTCCAGTGATGTACTGGGCCGTACGCACTACCCCTGTAGCGCCTTACGGTGGGTTGTCAAGCAATTGCATACCAAGCGGTGATGTAGCCAGTCAAGATGCTCTCAATGGTGCAGCTGTAGAACTTTTTGAGGATCTGAGGAACCATGCCAAATCTTTTCATCCTCCTGAGGGGGAAGAGGTGTTGTCGTGCTCTCTTCACGACTGTGTATCAATTTCCTATAGTCATAGTTTACATTGGACTATACCGCACAAACAGACCTGAGACCAACCCAGGCTAATTCTTAGGATACACTATTTATAAAATGTCACCCATCACTCCATATTGCCTTCTCGGCTTCCACCAATTAAATGTGTGTGATCTGTAGAAGAACCAATGTGTCAACAGCGTGTGGCAACCAGCCTACCCGTGCCAAGAGGAGGAACGTGTGAGAATGATCATTGATACATCATAAAGGAAAGAGGTCAGCTCTTACATTGCTCCTGGTGGTGTAGAAGTATGACTATTTTGCTGCATTTCTATATATAGGGTAATCTACCTATAGAAGGTCATCCCTTCAAAGCAAGCCAAGAGGATCGTATGATAATGATAATTGATAGATCAACAGGAAAGAGAACAGGTCTGGGTTGTATTCATCATGGCGATTCTGCAAAACATTTCGCAACAGAAAACGTTTAGTCGAAAAGGAAAACTATTTGCAACGAAAACAAGAGTTCTAATTAGATAAATTCAGGTAGGTACCTCCCGTTTATTTCTTAAATGGTAAACCGTTTCCGTTGCAAGACGTAATGTATACACCCGTTGTAAGACACTTACGTTGCTCTTGGTGGCGTACTCGGCAGACAAGTAGAGGAAGAGCTGCTTGACGTTCCAGTCAAATATGGGCTTTATGTCAGCAGAGAGGTCAAAGGTGATGAACCCCAGGTCACTTCTTTCCCTGGGTCCTGTGAAGTCATCCACGTTTTTCCTGTCAAATGGTAAAGGCCGAGTTAGTTGTGTGCAGTGCATTGCATCCTAGAATTAGGCCAAGACATTTCTTTCACCACGTGGAACAGTAAGCTGTCAAAATATCTGTTTTTTTGTCTTGCCTACACCATAGATAGTAGTAGGCTACATTTACTTTATGGTTTCTGGCTGTACATTTAGGCAATGTTCTCTAGCTACACTTTGCACTGTATGGCTTGGTACAGCTACAAGAATGGCATACCACAGTTCCAAGGTATGAGCAATGCCTACTATAGATGCTTAGCTACAAATTGTAACGTGATATGTTAATGTATATGGATGGAAGCATTCACATACACTATTATAAAGCTAATGCAAAGGTGTGACGGTAGCTAAATGTCAAAAGTAAGTTCGGAAACATTCCATCTGCTGGCAGCTCGTTTACAGTTTGACAAAATATACCGCGCTGACGTGCTGTTCAACTATTGGATACGATTTTGCAAAAAGCAGCAGGCATCCGGTCTGGTCAAGACAAAAACAACGGTTGTTCATTGCTCGGGCAGTTTAATACACTGGTGTCTGTTAGATTGACTGGCGTCAATATATGGATTCAATGATCACCTCGAGATAGAATTAGTTAGAACCATTGCAGACTCATACACCGAGCTAGCTATGTAGCCAGCCTATAACTATTTATACGAATAAAAATGTGATCTATCGAAACCAAAGCAATGCATGTACACTGTAGTTTAATAATAAGAATAACTAGTCATCACTCACAGCATTACTCTCGAGACGCGGATATCCACCGGCACCCTCCTGTCTTTGAACGCTGTCGTGATAAAACAGCCAAACGTCAAAGCTGCCATCACGCTGAGCGAGAAGGCGAAGAGGGAATTTGCCCTCGACAACACTGTATTCATTTTGAAATACAATTATATTACAGTTTCATACACAACGATGCATACACACACACAACGATTCATACACACTTCTACCAGCAAAAGCAGGAAGTGTAGTTTGACACAAAGAAATACGGAACTGGATGGTTTTTCCGTAATCGATGGAACATTAAAGTGAAACATTGCCCCCATGTGTTATGGAGGTGAACTGCAGTTCGCACTACAACTAACGGCTTGGAATTTCATGATAGTAGACAATTGATTGGATAATATCATTTTGAAGTAAAAGTATATGAGTCAAGATAATGTTAAACCTCAAGAGAAGAAATACTCAACACATATTTTTTAACCTTTCCGAAGCATCGCAACAAAATGGAACAAACCACAGATTAAGGCCTGGGTTAGTTTTTTGTAATCATAGGTCACAGTCAGAAAGCCCCTGGCTATAGCTGTACTGTATTCCCTGCCCTAGGGCTGCTGGCACAGTCTAAATGGCCCTAGGCCTGTATCCACAAAGCGTCTAGAGTAGGAGTGCTGATAGTGCTGATCTAGGTTCAGTGTTGCATTTTAGATCATAATGAATAAGAATACATGGATAGGAGTGGCCTAAGCCTAGATCTGCACTCCTACTCTGAGACACTGTATGACTATGGGCCCCAGTTGTCCCACAGGCAGGCAGGCAGCGCTATAATACAGCTGCTCTCTCCAACTTATTCTATCTGGTCTCGACCCAGCTGCTGAGGGGAATTTCTGTGTCATTCTGGGCTGGCATATGACCCAGTACCAGAGTCAACACAACACAGATAGCCAGGCCCCCCATTTAAATTTCCAAAACATTAGCAGCCAGCCACCGACAGCCAGGCAAGACATAAGCAAGGCTAGACAAGCAAGGAAGCAATGACTCCAAATGTGGATAGCCAGTCTTTTGGAACAGTACACCACTCCAATGTCTACCTCTCCATATTCGCTCTGTTTTGCGTCAAGCTCTTTGTCAAGACCAGCCTGAATATTCTCACCCACTTCTATGTGGTGAAGGGGAATCGGAAGGAGGCTGCCCGGATTGCAGAAGAGTTTTATGATTTTGGACAAGGGCACAGTAAGTAGCTGTTTCTGTGAAAGGCAACAGACTATTATTCTATAGTAGAGGGTCATACACATACTTTCTACAGTAAAGTGTGTGTATTAGGGTATTCCAGCTTTCTAAAAGCTCTGTGTCTGTAACATGCCAGGCAACTGTATCCAGTCTGCCCAGGAACTACCCAGCCTATCGTTGTGGCCGGGGACACTAGGAACACTTAGATACATTGTGTATTAGATATACTAACTTCTTGATGTCTTTCAATGCTCTTTTCTTGATGAGGTACTGGGGGAAAGCACTGCATTGTCACAACCACACCTGGGATGAGGGAAAAGACCCAGAACCTTTGGCATCATGACGGCATGTTGGGTTGGCACGACAGAAGTCTCTGATTCAACATTGCTTCCGCCCTTAGCGTATTCCATGCACTGCAATCATCAAGTGGTCTGATTAGATGACACATGAAATGCACATTTTTGAGAGTATGTCAAATTAATATATTCAAACCGTAGGTTTTCAGCTGTACATGTATGTATAATTGTGCATGCCCTTGGATGGGTGTCATACCTAGGAGCTGTGCCCTTATTAAAATGCCACACAATTCATAGACAGTTTCTATCACAGCTGAGACTTGGCAGTTACAGGCTGCAGCCTGTAGTCGTACTCCACGTAGGTTACGCACAGCGACTGTCAGCCAGGAATGTTTTGAGCTGAACAGAAGCATGTTAGAGAGAGGTTAGAGAGGCTCTAGCTTTCCATCCCCAAGTACAACTAGTTTAACTAGTCTATTTGATTTGAAAACCTATAGTAGGGCTATTCAATTATGGCTCTGGAGAGACAAAATACTTATTAACTAGTTATTAAAATTCCCTTCTAATCAAGGACTATTTCATACCAGGGACATCAGGTATGTGAACTCTCTGGTCAATCAAGGACTGATCAATGAATTAACTACCAAAGAAAACCTGCATTATGTCGGTCCCTGAAATATAACCTGACAATTATGACCTTATAACGAACCAATGTTATAAACAGTACATGGCTTTTGCATTTGAATATTGCAAGCAAATGATTGTTACATAAGCAACTAGGCATACTCAAAAGAGCAAATACTGTACTCAACTCAAAGGTCAAACTTTAATATTTCAAACCATGCAGAATGAATCCTTTATAAACAGAACAGTTCCTAACCCTGAGACCAGCGGGGTAAAGGCTGTTCTGGTCTAAGCCATTTCTTAACCTCTGATAAAAATAGCAGGGTGCCACTGCCACAGCCACCACATTCTCTTCATCCCCTCAGTCGTCTCTCTCTCTTCGCCCTATCACAATATCTCACCCCTACACCTTCTTATCGCTTTCTCTCTCTCTCTCTCTCTCTCTCTTTTTCTCACTTTCTCCCTACCTCCCTCTCTGCCTGTTCATGTTATTGTCGTGCTTGTCCTTGGCTGTGAAACGACAACAAGCCGAGCAGCCAACCAGAGAGCAGGATTTAGACTGGATCATGGTGCACAGTGCTGCGGGGACAGATAGCTGATGTAAACATGCCTGAAGTTCCACCTGCAGAGAGCTCGAGCGAACAGCAGCCAGAAAACACGCAGAGGAAAAGAACGTTAGAGAACACAGACGATTACACCGCAAAAAAGAAACAACGCTGCTGGGGTATTTTAACTAGCCAAGGTCAGTAGCGTTTTACGCACACACAATTGCGTATTTGCGCACTGGGTGAGTGCGTCTCGGACTGTCACTGTGCAATGTTATTATATAACACCTGTGCTGTTCGTGTCAAGTTTATTTGAGGTAGACAGAGGGGTTGACATGGAAATGTTTCGTGATAAAGGCACCTGTTCTGGAACATTCTCATAGGCATCCAGCCTATTTGGAACTGTGCTATAGCATGTGAAACGAAGCTCTATGATATAAGAATATCATGACATAATCAAACAAACGCCTTGGACACATCTGGTCAAATGGGTCCCTAGAGCAGTCCAGTGCTTATCCTATTGATGTGAATACAGATCCATATATCTTACATCATAACACAAATGCATGTTTTATTTATTTAACACATTATAGTGTATTATTATTATTTGTAGTAGTACTATTACTAGGCCTATGTGTAGTAGGCCTTGGGGTATGTGTCTATTAATGACTGGCCTACAACAGCTGAAGTTACCATGTGCTCTCATGACTCTTTCACACAAGACAGAGTATGACCTTTGAACTTGACTAAGCAGCAGCTTCAGTCAATTAAACCTGATTATATCTCTTTAATGGTTGTATCTAATCTAAACAGTAGCTGGGTCACATTAGGGTTGTAACTGTGTGATTACTTATTGACTTTGGCCCTTGACATTCAAATGTTCTAAATGCAGTAGTTTGTTATTTAAGCAGAAGAAATAAACAGAAATACAAATGGCAGATAGTATTGTAACGGTTCTCCTCTTCCTCTTCATCCGAAGAGGAGGAGCATGGATTGAACCAAGACGCAGCGTGATACTTAGACATGATATTTATTTAGACACGACAAAACGACGAAGACAAAAAACAAACTATACTTGAATTAACTAACAAAATAACAAAACGAATGTAGACAAACCTGGACGTAAGAACTTACATGTAACACGAAGAACGCAGGAACAGGGAAATGACTACATAAAAACCGAACGAACAAAATAAACAAACCGAAACAGTCCCGTATGGTGCAACATAGACAGACACTAACACAGGAGACAACCACCCACAACAAACAGTGTGAAAACACCTACCTTAATATGACTCTCAATCAGAGGAAATGAAAACCACCTGCCTCTAATTGAGAGCCATATCAGGTCACCCTTTAAACCAACATAGAAACAGAAAACATAGACTGCCCACCCAAACTCACGTCCTGACCAACTAACACATACAAAACTAACAGAAAACAGGTCAGGAACGTGACAAGTATAGCCCTTTCTGCTTCCTGTGTTCTTGCTCAGTGTGGCAAATGGGAGATTTAAGCAAAGTCATATGTTCAGTGCACTGTTGCAATATTCATGAGAGCCACCATTTTACCCTGCTAGAATAGAGACACCCTGTGCTGTCCGAATGAGAATAATGGGCTTCAGCCGCACCAGGCAACCAGCTATAGAGGATCACCACCGCGGGAAAGGTGGACTGGTTTCCTGGAGAAAAGATAGAAAATAGAGAGAGGGAGGATTCCAGGTCACTGTTGCTGTTGTGATTGGAATTAACTACTTACTGTGGTTCTAACATGTGCTTCCTAAGAATAGCTTCCAAACTCTACTTATTTCTGCAGCAGGGGTGGTCCTCATTGCCACCTGTTGTTATGTTATGTATACCTTGATAGAGGAATCTCTGTTATTGTCCTTTCCCCCCAAAAAATATATCAAAATGAATGTCATTTTTGGTCTATATATTAAAAAGGAATTCAGATTTTGCAACAACAAAAAATAAATATACAGTATTTTAGTTGTCCTGTTCATCATAAAAGATAGTAGCAACAACAGGCCATTTCAATGTACTACATGAGCTTGTCAGGTGATGCAGATGCCCTTCCAAAGATGGCCGGCACAGTCACAGTTCTGCCTGTGTGAATCCATGGAGTGACAACAAGACCCTTCAGTACAATAACAGTACAGTATGTGACAGGCGCCCTCTTCTCCTACAGGCAGGAATGTCATATACCTATCAATGGCTAGATGTTCCGTGGGGAGACGGAGACATGGGTATGTAGTATTGAATACTGCACTGCTGTGTGATGTTTATGTGGAAGTATTGCTGACATTTAATTATACTCAAGGCTCCCTCATTAAAGAGACTCATATCTCAATAGGATTTCACCTGAATAAAGGATTAATAAAATATTTTAAAACCACCTAAATGTTGTTCTCTGACGTGGATGGTAGTGTTGTTGGGTGTGTAGGGAGAGACTGAGCTCTGCTCTGCCAGTTGTACAAGGCTATGTCTGCCAGTTGTACAAGGCTATGCCTGCCAGTTGTACAAGGCTATGCCTGCCAGATGGCCTGCTTGGTTGAGCTACAGCTATATATAGCTCCATCCACACAGTGAGAGAGTGAAAACCTATCCAGCGCTCTGTTATATGCTCCGTGATATTAGTGACAGCTGTGACAACTGGGTTTCAGTTTTCTGAACATATGAACATGGATAGTGGACTGGTACTATTGGCTTTTGGGAAGTAATTCTAGATTAGGATTACGGTAATGATTGAATAATAAGGATACTGACAGAGAGTGAAGGCTATGATGAATGCTGTCAATGTATCAGACTTGAATGGGAATGTGCTGGTTATATATATATATATATATATTTGTGGATGTGACCAATAAGAGCTTGTATGATAGTGAAGCGCTATCACTGTAAATGTATGACTGTAATGTGTGTTGTTTTGGAGAGGCTCAGTGTTTTGTCGTCCCTCTCCCAGGGTCATGGGCGGACCGGTCTCCTCTCCACGAGGCAGCGTGTCAGGGCCGTCTCCTGGCCCTCAGGACCCTACTCTCACAGGTGAGTCACACACAGAGGGGCGGGGCACCACAACGCAAAGCTTTCTGGTCAATTGTTTATACAGTGTTAAGACAGAGAAACTTTTTGACACCTTTATGTGAAATAAAATGCTTATGCACTTTCTGTACGTTGCAGATAAGATACATATGATATGTTTGCCATTTTCCCTCGTAGTCAGATTTCCAAAAGTTTATTTGGATAGTAGATGTAGATGCTCTACAGACTATCAGTAATATTTCAACTATCTATCTACTAACTTTAGCGCGAACCCTAACCTTAACCCTTAACCCTTATCCTAAACCTAAACCTAAACCTAAACTCAACTCTAACCCTAGACCTAACCTTAACCCTCACTCTACACTATCTAGAAACTAAAAAGGGTTCTTTGCCTGTTCCCATAGGAGAACCCTATAGGAGAACGCTTTGAAAAACCAAACCCTTTTGGTTCCAGGTAGAACCTTTTACACAAAGGATTCTACATGGAACCCTAAATAGTTCCACCTGGAACCAAAATTATTTATCCTATGCAGACAGCCGAAGAACCCTTTTGGAACCCTTTTTTCTAAAGAGTGTAACCCGTATTGGAAACCTAACTGTAACCTTAGCAAGCAGCTGCTTATCAACACATAGTGTGTTGATAGTATGACCATCTGTAGAGCATTTACACAAAATAAAGTGTAGGGAAAGTGAGACCTATATAATGAATGCAAACATTTCTTGTTGTCATCCCAGGGTTACAACGCAAACATCCCTACCATAGACCATGTGACGCCGTTGCATGAGGCTTGTCTGTCAGACCACGCGTCATGTGCCAAGGCGCTTATTGCAGCTGGTGCCAATGTAAGTCATGACCAAACGGACACACACACAAACACATACACTCCACGTCAGATTAAGACATCATTATGCTGTGACAGCAACTCATATTTTTACGTTCCGATTGACCTGCCTTTGTTGTAACTTTGTTGCAGCAACCGATCTTTTTACGTTCCGATTGACTTGCCTTTGTTGTAACTTATAGATACTCATGGTTTTCTGACAATGCTCCATCTATCTGATCAGGTAAATGCCACCACCATTGATGGGGTGACGCCGCTGTTCAATGCCTGCTCAGTGGGCAGTGCCACCTGTACAGAGGTACTGCTGGAAAACGGTGCCAAGCCCCAGTCAGAGATATGCCAGCCCTCGCCCATACACGAAGCCTCCAGCAAAGGTACTGTAGGAGGACTGCCGTCGCAGGATATGTGTGTCATGCACATAGCTGTCACTTTACTGTGAGGTTTTGAAATACTCTGGCTGTAATTTTAGTATGTTTCCCCTCTCTATTCTAAGATGAGACTACTGAATGCGTTTCTGAATGAGAGTATCCTGGTAACACAGGACGTATTGTGTGTAGGCAGAACTGCTTGTCTGGAGGCACTGATCACATGGGGAGCAGACGTGGACTATGATATTCCTCACCTAGGAACCCCCCTGTACATCGCATGCATCTCCTCAGGACTCCAGTGCACACAGAAACTCCTCGATGGAGGTCAGTAACTAACCAGACACTTTGGTCCTAACTTCAAATGATCTCTCCCGTTGACATCAATGCATTTAAAAATATATATTTTTTATGATTCATTCGTTTGTAATTTGTTTCTTCTGTATTCTGCATTTACTAAGGAACGGTATGTCACAGGACATTGTTTTACCTGATGCAGTACTCACAAACACGGAGCGTGTTCAGGAGGGAGAATTCTTTTGAAACTGAGTGAAACGGGAAGGATCAGCACAAACGTGTCCAATCAGAGCATAAATTCACGTTTTCTGTTGCAAACCATTTTACTACAGTGTGACCTACTGAGCTTAACCAGTGGTGTCTGGTTTTCTCCGAAGGGGCCAATGTGCAGAAGGGCAGGTTCCTGGAGAGCCCGCTCCATGCGGCAGCTCAGAAGGACTGTACTGAGATCATCAATGTGTTGTTAGAGTTTGGAGCGAACACTAACGCTAAAAACCTACAGCTGAAGAGACCGGTGGAGTCAGCCCCACCTAACAGCACAGCAGAGGAGACGTTACTGCTGCATGAAGGTAAGATTATGCTCAGTTTACATGGGAATATTAGCCTGATTCCAGATCAGTTTGTACTGTATAGCTAACTCATGTGTTTGTTTTCATGCCAAACTTGTGGTCTGATCAGAAACCGATACGCTAAGTTTTCTGATACTATTTCTGATCTGGGACCAGGTTAGGAAATATCTCCATTCAGCTGGTGGGAAGAAGTCAGAATCCCTTGTAAAACATTGTTATTTGGTTTATACAAGTGGATGATATTGAGGCTGTCTTGGATGAATCAGATAATATCTCGATCTCTTGCTCTTTCCCTCTGTTTCTCTCTCTCTCTCTGCAGCAACACCTCGGCCACTATATCAGCTGTGTCGTCTCAGTGTCAGAGATTACATGGGCCGAACTCGACTACACCTCATCCCTCAGCTACACCTCCCCAACCTCCTCAAACGCTTCCTCCAGTACAGATAGAACACATCAACGCTCTCTCTCTCTCTCTTTCTGTCTCTGTCCGTCTCTCTTGTCTGTTGCTCTCTCCCTTCCCTCTCTGTTTCTCCCTGTCTTCCTCTCTCTCTCTTTCTAAATGAGAGCATCATCATAATAGAGGATATTCTTTATCCCATCCTCTCTCTTTCGGTTTTCTCTCTGCTTCTCGCTCCATCCATTTCATCATCAAGTGAATGTATTATTACTCACTGAACCTCATTTAAAAATATAAAAAACAGAACCTCAAAGGCACCGAATCCCTCCCATTCACTGACATCTGTTTTAACTGTCTCTCTGTAGCACCTACGCCCATGGTCATGTAAATATGTATATTCTGTTACATTGACCAAAACATGAGTTTGAATGTTCAAAATAACTAAATATTAATACTGTATAATACTGTGTTATCCATTAAAAGGACACCCCCACTGCAGTGATCGTTGTGATCCCAACTTGTCAGAAAGTTCTCTGCAAAGATGTGTATTGGTGTAAATCATGTTTTTCTGCACAATACTATCTAAGTCAAGTTGATCATCTTTCATGTCACTTTGGTTTTGTATCCAATGTTCCTGTCCACGCCATACGTTGAACTGCCTAATATTCATTGGCCCAAATAATGAAAGGGGTCATTGAATGTTTAATGTAATGTATAACATAATGTACTTTAATGTACACAAATAATGTTATGTCATCTTATTTGAATGAGCTGCCTTTATGCTACCAATGATGTAAAGAAGATACCATCATGTACTTTAATGTACAGTATTATTGTGCTTGCATCATTGGTAGCATATATTTTTTATTTATTTATTTTATTTAACCCTTATTTTACCGGATAAGTTGAGTGAAAACACATTCTCATTTATAGCAATGACCTGGGGAATAGTTACAGGGGAGAGCGAGGGGGGATGAATGAGCCAATTGTAAGCTGGGGATGATTAGGTGACCGTGATGGTATGAGGGCCAGATTGGGAATCTAGCCAGGACACCGGGGTTAACACCCCTACTCTTACGATAAGTGCCATGGGATCTTTAGTCACCACAGACCACACCCATTTAACGTCCCATCCAAACGACGGATATATGCAGCTCATTCATTACACATTGACATGTGTACATTAAAGATTCATTGACTCTGGAGGAAAAAATATTCAAAATTATACCCATGATACTCTGATTGTGTCTGTCCTATATGAGGCTCTTATGATGTGAATAATATTGTATTTCAATTATTTTCTTATAACATTAGCCAACTAATATATATATATTATATATATACTGTATATTAACGTGACCTGTATATGTATAACTCACTGAAAAATGTATAGTATTTTGCCAAAACTCATTTCACATACCTCTCACCTGTTTCACTCGAATAAATAAGAATTTTATTCCATGATGTGGTTGTCTTGGAGATTATACTTCTGGCATTTTTCAGCTGTGGTTTAGTTCAGTTGTTTTGTTTTTGGTAGACTTTTTAATTTTGTCTACAATACTAGATGGTGCTCTGTAGCATGACCAATTTTCTCAATTGATTTAGAAGATCCTTTTCCATGAATCAAAACTATATCCTGCTTACAAATGTTTACATTGGTATCGTCTTTATGTTACAAAACTAACATTTTGATATTTTCATGAACACATTTTATAAACTGCAATGGCAGTACAAACAAACTGTACATATGTCTAAGTAAAACATAATAAATAAATAAATACATAGATAAATAAAAACAAATGCATTTGAAGATAATTGAAGTATAGGTGGAAAACTAATATCAATACATTAGTAAAAAAAAATACAATACTTGTATAAATTATCTGAATAAATGTTTGTTTCATTAAGCAGAAGGAAGAAAACCTTTTCTCTTTACATGAATGTACCTACTCACCAATATACTATATGTTGCAGTGATAAATAGTTTTCTACTTTCTTAAGGCACAACCTTCAGTTATTACATTTTTAAAATTATTAATTAGCCTATTTCTTCAAGTCTGTGTTTCAAAAGCAAAATGATTCTCAAATATTGCCTTTTTATCACAGCTTTCTGTTTAACATATAAGCTAGCTAGTCTTAGCAGGTTGTCACCCTGTTCGCCAAATTGTGATAGTAATAATGAATTGCATACAGAAGCTTGTCATCATTATGAAATCACTTCAAATTCTGCAGTCAGGTGATGCCTACGAATGATGACACGGTAACGCTGATGAGACTCAGAGACATTCTAAAGCGTCGACCCCAGCATAGAATATGAGTTTTAATTCTATGGATCCAATATCGTAACAGCTATTACACTTGCAAGTCCCTAGCCGTGTACAGTACCAACTACCTCCCCTTCTAGCTAGCAACTGTGATCCCTGAAATAGTACTCAATAGGAATTACAGTCTTATGTACAATACAAGAACCTATTCACAAGTTAAAATAAGTTAGGGCTAGGGTCCTTTTTTCTCAATTTCCGCCTGACTGACGTGCCCAAAGTAAACTGCCTGTTGTTCAGGCCCTGAAGCCAGGATATGCATATAATTGGTACCATTGGAAAGAAGACACTTTGAAGTTTGTAGGAATGTTAAAACTATGTAGACTATAACACAATAGATATGGTAGGAGAAGATCCAAAGAAAAACCAACCAGATTTTTTTTTTTTGAGAGCCCATGGTCTTACAGTGGAAAGTATAGGGAAATAATTAAATCTAGCTCCCAGTATGCAATTCCTATGGCTTCCACAGGGTGTCAGCACTCTATGTTCAAGGTTTCAGGCTTGTTTTTTCCAAAATGAGTAAGAATACTGAGTTTTAGTACAAGGACACACTATTGGAAATTCGTATATATGCGCGCAATGAGGACAAGACGGACCTGCTAATATCGTTTTCCTATTGAACATACTTCTTTCCGTATGAAATATTATAGTTTGATTACATTTTAGGGCATCTGAGAAGTCAATAGAAACATATTTTGACTTGTTTTAACAAAGTTTAGTGATAGATTTTTGGATTCCTTTCTCTGCATGTTGAACGAGTGGATTACTCAAATCGATGGTGCCAACTAAACAGACTTTTTGGGATATAAAGAAGGATTTTATCTAACAAAACGACACTACATGTTATAGCTGGGACCCTTTGGATGACAAATCAGAGAAAGATTTTTTTAAAGTAAGGGAATATTTAATTGCTATTTGCGAGTTTATGAAACCTGTGCCGGTGGAAAAATATTTTGATGTGGGGCACCATCCTCAAACAATCGCATGGCATGCTTCCGCTGTAATGGCTACTGTAAATCAGACAGTGCAGTTAGATTAATAAGAATTTAAGCTTTCAACCAATATAAGACACTTGTATGTACCTAAATGTTTAATATCCATAATTTGTATGATTATTTATTTGAATTGCACGACCTTCTGTTTCACCGGAAGTTTTCGCTAGCGAGACGCCTAGCCCAAAGAGGTTTTAAATTGACAACTTTACAGGTCCACATCCTTTTTTTTTGGTCCAGCAGAAGTCTTAGACATTCACAGTCAAACACAGTACTGTACAGACACGATGCTGCTAAGCTGTTTTAATGCGAAAGCAATCAAGTCCTACATCAATTATTTGATTGATTGATGCTAAGCTAAATAAAAGGCTAACAGGTACGATTCTCTGTATTTGTTTGCTTTCGATCAACTACCACTATAAGCCTACATCATCATATGCTTTGCTCTTGTACATGTATGTGTGCGGGCTGGTTTCTGTAACAAACAGAAATGATGATGCAACATTGCGCAACGTTAAACCAACAGCAATACAACACAAATATGGTATTCATCAGTCAAATGATGCTGGTGCTATGACCATGAGCATAATAAGAATCACATAGCTCGTCGACTTGTCTGTCTGTGTACTGATGTGCACGAGACGGTGTGTCTAAAACAAGACAGCCGTACTATAATGGTCTCGCGCCTACATAGAAACACTATAACCCATTTCAACCATGCGAACCCTCTTTGTCAGTGTCTAAGTACGGCAACACGTTTTCTATGAGAAGCTGTAACACTGTTGACTGGATGACATGTGGTGCACACATTGTAAACCACATAGAAAAAGCACATAGTGAAGAGAACTCATTTTAAGCATCCTTCCTTCCATCTCTCTTCTTTCGTTCTGGAACGTCCATCCCTTCTCCTTCTTTCTCTCAGGAAGAGCAGGTGTCGGTCCTGACGTCGCCCTTTTACCGTCGTGTGACCTTGGCCTCGGAGGCTGACCAATCAAACGCTATTAGTCCTGTAGCCCATCCTCGTTGGCTAGGCTGGCTCTTAGAAGGGGTTGAGACGGACACCCGTCCCCAGAGGTGAGAAAGGGTTCACTTTGGCCCACATAAGAGCGTCGTTCAATGATATGGCCGATTTACCGTCCTCAAGGAAAAACACTGGGCCCTGTGTGAAGAAAGGAAAAACACGGCACTACTTTTATTCTTCTATCATTGACCTTTACATCACCATGGCCTGCAAAACAGTTTAAAGGTTGAAGTAACATCATCTTTCTCCCCTTGACTCACCAGAGGAAGTGACTGAGACACACTTGAAGCAGAAAGGCACTTGAAATCGTCGCTGTGTGTACAGCTTGAGCAGCAATTTACTGATTACCACCCACATAGTGATTACCCACCACTAGGGGACTACAAATAGTAACCACTTATGGGTTATATATAGCATGGTCCTCTTTATAAGGGATTAGAAAGCATGGCGGTTTCGGTCTGGGTTGCTGCTGAGCCCTTTGTTTGCCTGACCCAGATTAAGCCTAGTCCTTAACCAAATTCTGTGTCCTCGAAACTGTCCCTTTGTGACCAATGTATTTTTCTGAATACACTTTGATTTATTAATTGGTTGAATGCTTGAGGCTGACCTGGATCCTGAGTCCAGTAAAGCAGGAGACCTGGACGTCAGAGTGGCTGGGCAGATTGGAGCCTGTGACATAGTCGGGCCCCTCCAGGCCCCTGAGTGGCTCCTCCTGGAGTCTGTGTAGCAGACGGGCATGCTCTGCCTTCTGGGCCTCTGACGGAGGGGTGTAGGGAGCCTCATCAGGACCCCTGGAGCTGGGTGGCATGGAGACAGAATCAAACAATTCAGACAGGTAAAAACCGGTGTGTTTTAATGTCAGACTTTGAACCTCAAACTGTCTTGAGTTTGCTAGTCCAATACTTGGATGTGATGACTAACGTATGGGCCAGGCCAGATTAGAGTATATCAGTGTCATGGATTGATAAGACAATTCTTCGACTCACTTGATGAGAGACTGTGTGCAGGCCATCCATGCCTCCAGCTCTACAGAGAGTTGCTCTATCTGTAAGGGAACAGACACCTCTCTCCTCTTCATCAACTGACTGAGGAGGAAGGTGAGAGGTCAGAGATAGGGCTTTTAAATTCAACGTTGAAGCATTAGGTGATGTAGGTTCAACATAGACATTTAGAAAGTGCTCCATACTGTGGCTTTTTGCATCTTACCTGGTGTACTCGTAAAGTGCAGGAACGATGCTGGAGTATTGTCTTCTGATGGCCAACAGTGCACCGATGTAGCCAGATAGGATGAGCAGCTCACTTCGAGCTCTATAACACAGAAAGAACATCCAAGGTGAGAGGGCTGAGGACCAATCTATAGCAGCAGATGCTCTTATCCAGAGTGACTTACAGGAGCAATTAGGGTTAAGTGCCTTGCTCAAGGGCCCATTGGCAGATTTTTCACCTAGTCGGCTCAGGGATTTGAACCATAAACCTTTTGGGTACTGGCCCAACACTCTTAACCACTAGGCTACCTGCCTAGACCCAGGTGACGTTGTCTCACACATTCTGATTCCCATTCACTTACTCAGTGAACTTGGCAAGTATGAGCCGGTCCGTTCTCATGTAACCCAGAAGGTCCAGGATAGGATGGACAGAGTCTACGGTCCAGTCAGAATCACTCAGCTGTTCTTTGACGTGGGTGATGCCAACAAGCAGGGCTGCCTCGGGTTCTGGACTCATTAGATAGTACTTGACAGCATTGAAGATGTCACCCTCGCTGACAGCAGACTCAGCTAACGCCTGACACTCCTCCAGACTGGGAAGACCACACTGAAACAACACCACCAATTATTAACATGCATTTCTTACTTCAATATTGTTGTTGACATTTTCATGTCATATTGTCAATAGGTCTATTTCTATGTTCTTCTGTTTAAACAATTAGGACAGGTTTCCCGGACCCAATTTGGACTAAAAAGGATGCTCAATAGAGAATTTCCGCTGAATTTCAGCACCAACTTTTTCATGGATTTGGTCTATCTCTGAGGAGCTCCCAGGGTAGAAGGCACACAGCTTGGCCAGCAGGACCTGGTTGTCTGGGATCATCTGGAGAAGGTCAGCTGCCAGGTCCCTGGGAAGGAGAAGGGTGGGGACATTAGTCCAGTTGTTGGATTGCAGAGGACACATCCACACATCCCTTTGAAAACCCAAGCAGTCTTTATGAATGAGGTAAGGTACTGTACAAGACCAGGTACAACCGGATGGAACAAAATCAATCCAGAATAAAGTTAAATCCTTTATCCAGTAAACATAGGGTTATGATACATGAAAAATGTATAATACCTGCTTCCAACTGATGAAAAGCTACAAGAAATGAGAGGATGGAGATGATAAACAAATGCACTCTGTATATTCACAATCATATGGAGAAGATATATATATAATCTAGCCTGTCATGTTCATTAGCTCTCATTGGCTCTTACCAGGTGGGTGTGGTCATGTACTTCCTGGCTAGTAGCTCCAGGACGTAGTGAGTGGCCTGATTGGCTGATTCTCCCAACACCAGCCCTACACACACAGCCAGCTCCAGCTCATTACCCCGGATCAGACTGGCCATGGCTAGCTGTGGGACACACCCAACATGATAAGTTATGCATCTACTAAATATGCACATTTATGTTCACATTGAGGCATTAGTGCTCTGTAGGTTTTTGCTCCAGCCCTACACGTAAACTGATTCAGCCAATCAAGGGCCAGAGGAGCCGCTGATTAGTAGAACCGGGTGTATTGGGAGTAGGGTTGGAACAAAACCCTGCAGGAGGGTAGCTCATGACCAGCTTTAGCATACGCAACAGTGAATGTTATGTGTGTATTACAAGAGAACATACAGAGAGGATCATATGTAACCTTTGACGCCCTGTCTGTGTGTTTACCTCAGTGTTGTCCACAGCCAGGTGACAGCAGGCCGCCAGCACAGCACGGCCATCTTGGAAATACCACTCCGCTAGCTCCTTACATACACACTGCAGTAGCCTGGAACAACAGAGATTACACTTCACCCTCACAAGCCTGGGGTCACGAGGGGATATTCAGTTGCCCAGTATGGATGCAATGCACCATGGACAGGATGGTGATTACGTATGCTGTGGAACGCACCAAAATGAGGCAAAATGGTGTATTTTCATGTGAAAAGGACACACCCGTTATATGCCTGTATGTCGTCGCTGTTTGTAGTGGTTGTATGGCTGATTACGGCGGTCTGAGGCACGTGGATGTTGCCTTCACAAGCTCCCTGTACAAGAACAACAACAAAGGTATGACGTGCGACAGCAATTTGGCTGAATGAACCTTCATCAATACAGATAAGTCCATTAACATGGTGGTATTTTGTTCTCTCCTTTAGAGAACAGGGGTTCCGATTTGAACCGATACATGTTTTATATTATGTTATTACTTTGTTTTCTAACTATACAATTAATCATAGGATGCCAATGTTGTCATACCTGAGCCACTAGCAGCGCCTCGTTCAGTTGACCCCTGGCAGTAAAGAAGTTGACCAGCTTCCTCACGTCTCCCGTGGCGATGCAGTACGGGATGACATCATGGTTTTCTTCCTGCATGAGCTGGTCGGCTCTTCTACGAGGACACACGCATTGAGTAAGGAAGTCAAGAACCACTGTTGTGGTTCTAATTGTAAGTCGCTCTGGATAAGAGCGTCCGCTAAATGGCTCAAATGTACACGTAACCATAACATGCCTCTTGAATTGACAAACTATCTCAAAACATACCGTTGCATGAGTTTCTTCCAATACTTTATGGATACACCAGGGGCAACTGACAATGCCTTGTCCCACTGGCAAACACAGAAAACATGACAAACATCATCCTTATGTACAGCAATTAATGCTGTGATTGTTCATGGACACCCTTTAATGAGGGACATACTGTAATGCCGTATGAGTCCATGTATTGTTCCTGATACACCCCACAGTTATTCTATACTCTTAGAAAAAAGGTGCCATCTAGTACCAAAAATGGTTCTAAGGCTGTCCCCATAGGAGAACCCTTTGAATAACCCCTTTTGGTTCCAGGTAAAACCCTTCTACACGGAACCCAAAAGAGTTCTACCAGGAACCAAAAAGAGTTCTACCTGGAACTTTGGAACCTTTTTTTTTCTAAGAGTGTAGCCTAGGGCCTATAACGAATCAGTCCATTACCTCTCCCAGTTCCACCATGAGCTCACAGTATCTCTGGATCTGCCCCAGTCTCAGATGGATCTCTGCTGCGTCTCTCAGTCTCTCCTCTTTACTGGGAGCCCCGATCCCCCCGCCGAACTTAGACATCTTCACTATGGTCAATTCCTGGGCCTCAGACTACAGAACAGACACATTGAAATGGGTACTGTAAGGGAATAGTCGTGAAACGTTTGATGTTCTTTTGAAAAACGAACCCCTTAGAAATATGATTAATAGGCTTGGTCCAAAATCCCTCTATTCCCCTTTCCTTCGGCCCTAACCCTTGGATGTTTGCAGATCTGAAGGGACTGGATCATGTGTGAGATGAGACAGTCAGTCAGTCAGTGGTCGACTTACGGTTTTGAAGCGGACCAAGTGTTTCATGTGCATGATGCCCTTGCCGTAGCTCTGGGGAAGCAGACTGTCGTCCTGCCCATTGATCACTGACACCAGGTCCCACAGGTTATGACTGCCCCCTGGTGGCTGGAGGAAAGAACATAGAAAAATTATTCCTAAGCACTTCATAAGAGTAGGTAGTGTGTAAAGTACAGTACATAATACATGGTGATTCCAGTAATATGTGCTAATATTACTACCAAATAGGAGTACTAACTTAAAGGGTTATCCATAGGTTATTTGATACCTGATGACGTAAAACTATACCATGGAAAAAACGACTATACTTCCATCAAACCATCAGATTAAAACCATGTGTCTGGACTACGGGAATGGAATACCTAAATGACTGTAAATAGAGTGCTATTAATTTAAGGAAAATTGCAAGTAAATATACTCACAGAGAAACATTCGGAGAACCACCTGAGTTTCTTCATCCGTACTTCACTGGAGAGTTTATCCAGCTCCTGCTTGATGTCTCTGGACACCTTCCCACAGAGCAGAGGGGTAGCACCAGGTACCATGGCCCGATCTGGAGGAGAGGAGGGGATATAGTACTCTACCATACAGACACACACAGATTCAGAATACTGGTTCTTGTGAGGCTATGTCGTGTTTGGACTGATAAATATTTGCGGTATCACTCTCACAGTGGAGACAGAGTTATGAGCAATCAACATATTGATGTCATGAGTAATCAACACTTCCGTAACAATATCGTCATAGTGACTGATGGGAGAGTGATAAAGAGATGTTTACTGATGAATCCCTCATCCTGGAGTGTATACAGATAGAAATGTAGCACATAGAACTAACACGATTCCTTATTCTACATGGCCAGTGATGTAGAGGTAAAAAAAATACAGGCAAACGCTAACCGCAGTTCGCGGTGAGTAAAGTTACGCTCCCTGTATTTTCAATGCATTTTGTCAGCGAAAGGTGGGTAAACGCTGGCACAAAATAAGGGTGTTTACGTGCGTTACCCTCCACTGTACATGTTCTACACAAAACATTTCTTCAGTATCGTAAACATTTGACTGACCCGTGTTGCCGATGATATCGTCCCAGCTGTGGTCAGCCAGGACGTTGACCAGGAGCGGAGCGATGAGCGGAGTGAGGGACCACAACCTGACCGTAGAGTCCCGGGAACATGAGGCCATGGTGAACGGACGGCTGGGGTGGCAAGTCAGGCCTGGAGGAATCAGATCAGGTTACAGCATTGCAGACACAGTGTCAGTGTAGAAACAGTACCATATATTTCATTTCACATTCAGTGACCTCTATAAAGCATAGCTGTAACGGCTGCTCTCCTCCTCTTCGTCTGAAGAGGAGAAGCATGGGTCGGACCAATACGCATCGAGGTATGCAGTCATAATGAATTTATTTAAATGATAGACAAACACGAAACACTTGAGAATATACAAAATAACAAACGCAGTCAACAGACCTGAACAAACGAACTTACATGACACGAAGAACGCACGAACAGGAAAATAGACTACACAAAAACCGAACGAACAAACATACCGAAACAGTCCCGTGTGGCGCAACATACACTGACACGGAAGACAATCACCCACAAACTAACAGTGTAAAACAGCCTACCTATATATGATTCTCAATCAGAGGAAATGAATAACACCTGTCCCTGATTGAGAACCATATAAGGCTAATTAACCAACACTCCCACATAGAACAAACAACACAGACTGCCCATCCCAACTCACGCCCTGACCAACTAAACACATACAAAACAAGAGAAAACAGGTCAGGAACGTGACAATAGCAGGCTTCCCCAACTGGTGGTCCGCAGATTATTTTATTTGCCCCCCAAAGTTTTGTGAACAACCCAGATTTTTTTTCTTGTTGGACATAAAAGGCTGTGAAAACACCAGCAAATCAGCTCCAAGTAATTTTAATTTTGATTCCCACGCATAATAGAGAGAGATATGTGATTGTATGCAAACGCAAGCAAGGTTTGAGATGATAATGTTTTAGTCAAATATTATATGTTTGGCCTTCTGGTGGTCAGTTTGCATTCTAGAAATGATCCTGGGCCCGTGGCTGAGTCGATTTGATGATGGCTGCAGTGTGGTGTTCCTGATTCATTACTGAGGACCGGTACCATAAACATCAGCGCCGTGGTCGTAGCAGGTGTCCAGGCAGGTTCCGTCCCTGGTGTCCCAGACTTTAATGGTGTAGTCCCAGCTGCCACTGGTCAGCAGGTAGGGCACCTCCGTGTTCCACATCAGGCCTCGGACCGGCGCCGTGTGACCACTCAGCACGTTGATACAGGCATCCTGGGTATAATCCCAGATACGCACAGTCCTGGAGAAGGAGGGAGGGAGGGAGGGAGGGAGTGGGGGAGGGAGGGAGGGAGGGAGGGAGGGAGGGAGGGAGGGAGGGAGGGAGGGAGGGAGGGAGGGAGGGAGGGAGGGAGGGAGGAGAGGGGGAGAGAGGTTAAATACGGACTCCCATATACATAATAGAGTGACTACTCAAACCAATGGCATCTGTATTGATAATGGTAGCATATCAAATAACTACCTGTGTATCAGTATCTGTGTATCAGTACAAAGTGTTTGCCATGCATTATTCAGGTACTGTTACACATTGGTGGATGTGATAAATTACCCTAATGCAATGTGCTGTGAGACTCAGTGAAAGAACATATATGAATAATGTATTAATGTACTGCATGTACCCGTCATCTGAGCCACTGCAGAGAATACCCTCTCGGAGAGGAGACCAGCGCACGTGGAACACCTTGGCCAGGTGACCCGTGAACACCTTGAGTGGCTGGTCAGAACTGGTGGCCAGGTAGTACACACGGACGTTTTTATCCTCACAACCCGTGGCTATCATGTCTCTGGGAATGGAGAGAGAGAGAGACAAAGAAAAAAAGAGTGAGAGAAAGAAAGAGAGAGAGGGATAGATACAGAGACAGAGAGAGAGAAGGAAGGAAGGAAGGAAGGAAGGAAGGAAGGAAGGAAGGAAGGAAGGAAGGAAGGAAGGAAGGAAGGAAGGAAGGAAGGAAGGAAGGAAGGAAGGAAGGAAGGAGAGAGAGAGAGAGAGGATATAAGATCTAGTAGAACATAGGTAACTAACTATATCTTCCAGTATACTTGTTATACAGTATGAAAGGTGAACTACACAACTGGACTCTTACTTGTTATTCTGGCTCCAGTCACAACCGAACACAGCAGCAGGGTGCTTGTACTTGTGTAAGACCCTGCCGTCGATGGTCCTAATGATGCAAAAGCCGTCGCCACTACATGTGGCTATTCTTTTAGAGTCCTTATGGCTCCATGCGATACAGAAGATACCATTATTCCCATGCTGTTGAGTACACAAGGGAACAAAAAGTCTATGGCGTAAACATAAATATTGATAAACTAAAGAGATTAGTGATTGATCACTCTATGAACCTTTTCACACTATCATGCCGACCCGAACAAAACTGTGCTGGCTAGTGGATGCGTAACCAGGCTAGCTCAGTACAGCTTGGTTTGGTTTAGCTCGGTTCGGCTCAGTAGTGTGAAAAGCCCTTATGACTGTCATGTTTTTCGCCAGTGTTGTTGACGTACCTCATTGAATCGTGTGATCATCTTGCCTTTCTTCACATCCCAGATGAATGCACCGTTCCGGGACGTGGCTCCGGCTATGCAGTTCAGGTCTCCTTTCGAAGAACACAAACGAAGATAACAAGAGACATATTTATGACTTCCAAATGAACAAACGCAAGAAAGCGCAACATATTTCATAAAAAAAGTGCATAAAGTTGACTTCTTAATATATATTCAGTAAATCATTATTAATGGGAAAGAACCCAAGGTAACATTTTACTTGAAAATATATACTTAAGGCGTTCATAAAACATCTATTCATCACCAGCAGAGCAGTTTTCAAAATAAAAGTCAACATGACGAATATAAAGGGTGTTTCGAATTAGAGCATGGGAAGGTCGGAGTATGAGTGCATATTAAAGTATGCGCAATGGGACATGCGGGCACTTCTCGGCTGCGTACTCCATTTGTACATATTTTGACGCGTGCATAGATGCAAGCTTCAATGGAAAGTGTGCACAGAAATATGACGCAACCATGTAAAAAAAAACACGCTAAATTCTTGAAATCAATGGCCATTATTTGAGCTGAAGCAAGAAAAAATAAACTGACTACAATGTTTTTTCTTGATACATTAAGAAATGCATACTGTGTTATTTTTGGCATGTTTACCTGCCTACAATATCCACTGTACTGTGCAGAGATAGCAAGCCTAGTAAATCAATAGGGGGACTTGTTAGCTACTACTGTTAGCTAGCTAGATAGCCCCGAAGAATTGGTAGCGAGCTACCGACGAAGAATTGACATCAACCTTGCATAACATTCGTTTTAGGTCATTTTTGCCTGTTAAACTGTCTGGTTAGCTAGATTATTAAGATTCACATATAGCTAGCTGATAGTTATGAAGTAAAACATTTGCTTTGTGTATATCTTGTTTCGTCTCTATTGTTGCCATTGTCCTGGCTGGAATTAGGTTCACTGAATGGGGAGGTGCAGCGTGAGGTAATACAGTAGGGGGAGTGCTTCTCAAATGTCATGTTTTATGCGTTCTCCACACTCTCGTCCTCGGAGAATGCACTCGGAGCACGAGAGTGTGGAACACGGTAGAATGCATATTGAAAAACACCCAAAGTATTATGGTCTGTTTGTGTTCTCTCCCCATGTCTTACCAGGAGCCCAGGACAGAGAGTAGACCACACCCTCGTTGCCGGGAGACGTATAAACCGCTGTGAGGGTGTTGATGTCCCACACCTTAATGGTCCCGTCAAACGAAGCTGTCGCCAACAGGTTGGGGTCATCTGGCTTGAACTTACAGTCAAATATGGTCTCAACATGACCCTGAGAACAACATATTGTTTCATGGTCAGGTTTATCTTCAACACGAACTGGATTGGGAGATATGTCCAACAGAAATGCAGACACAAACAAGAAATAGAAGAACACCCTTAGCATCATCCCAATTTCCCTACCTCCCTTGCTACCACTTGTCCTCCTTTCTTTTCACCCCCCCAATCTCTTCCCCTCCCTCCCTCACCAGGTCTCGTAGGAAGTCCCACTTCTTGGCTCCCATGTCGTAGAGCCCAACCCCTCCATCCATGAAGCAGCAGACAGCGTGGCCCGGGGGGAGGGAGAAGGCCTGGTTCTGGGATAGAGTAGGGGGAGGAACAGCCTCACTGGTGGATGATGTGTAGTGGTTCTTTGTCGGGGAGATGGAGCTCAAGGCTGAAAAGAGGGTAGGAGGCAAATAATGGCGGGGCCAGGAGGGGTCAGGTGATAGCAAGAATGGGGAAAGAACACACTATGCTATAGAAAAGTTACAGTTTTTCCAAGAGATATAGCAATCTTATTTCACAAGATCAGTCATTCATATCCAAAACTCTGAAGGTATTGTACACTTTTAGAAAAAAGGGACCCAAAAGGGTTCTTCCGCTGTCCCTATAGTGTAACCCTTTTTGGTTCTAGGTAGAACCCTATTGGGTTCCATATACAACTCTCTCTGTGGAAAGGGTTGTACATGGAACCCAAAAGGATTATGCCTTGAAACAAAACGGTTTTACCTCGAACCAAAAAGGGTTCTTCAAAGGGTTCTCCTATTGGGACAGCTGTAGATAGCACCTTTTTTTCTAAGCGTGTGCTGCAGACTTTGGATTCTACCTTAATTTGTGGATTATCAGAGCTAATGTGTCAGTAGTGTGTCTAATGCTTACATTTCTTGGCTGGGGGAGAGTTTAACACATGTAAAGCATGGAAACCGGTCTTCTTCAGTTTAAAGTTGTCCAGAGGTGTAGATCTGGACACGTTCCATATCCTCAACACACCAACTTGAGAATCTGGAAACAGAAGGAACATGTTGTGGTATTGACAGTTCTAAAGGCCTGAGCCTTACACACCTGACCTCTAGCTACCTACACTGATAAACATACCCTACCTCATGTAAAGAACAAACCCAGGGCTGTGACCTTACCTTAACCCCCAGCACCCTACCCCTTATACCCTACCCCCTAAACCCTACCCCCCATGTCTTTACCTCTAGTGATGAACAGGCCGGGGGCGCTGGGGACCCAGCTTTCCCCTCCCCCTTGCACCCTAACCCATTGTACCCTACCCGTAAACCCTACCCCAATATGTCCTTACCTCCAGTGATGAACATGCCAGGTGCACTGGGTACCCAGGCCAGACACTGTACAGAGGCAGCTGAACTGGGGAAGCTGAAGGTAGTGACACAGGTGAGCCCCTCTGAGTCTACCATTCTGATGCCATTATGCAGGTTGGCCACTAGGAGGTAGTCTGTAGACAGGGGATCCCACTCCAACGCTGTGACCGGGTCCTCCTCATCCGTCCCCTCTAAAGACTCCGGGCGCAACACGTGCTTCTGGTTTTTAGATCCTAGGACAGGAGAGGAGACCTGCTGCATCAACTGACTAAATAAAGTCACCACAGCCCCTAATGAAATACCTGGAGGTACCAAATAAAGGTTCCCATGTGGAAGAAACAGTCAATAAATACATATTTAAAGGTTGTGTTTTTTCTTCCTGGCACTGATTCTGCTGGTAGCAGCTATTTCGAAGAAGGGTCTACAGATGTAAGATCTTCATTTGATCACTCTTTTGTTACTGAGAATTTTCCTGCACTGCAGGAAATGCAAACTTGTATTGTATTCAAGGTTTTAAAAGGCTTCTATAGTATGTCATTTTCACTTTAAAATGTCAGTCTTGATTTGCCCTAACAAAAAATTGATCAACATCTACAAAATATATCCATTAATTATAATCGACATAATAATTCACCTTTCCTGTTGCTGCAGGATTATTTTCCTGCTGTAGCAAACTGGCTCAAATTAAGATCCTACATCTGTACTTGCAATAATTGTAATATGTGGTTGTTTTTCCCGACTAAAATTATTGTAAGTCGCTCTGGATAAGAGTGTGTGCTAGCTAAATGACACAAATGTAAAATTGTTTGTAATAGGGAAACGCATGCCCAGATCTTTCACATCAGTGCAAATTAAGGAGATAAGACAAAGAGATGAAGCCACTTTAGACAATTGAGATGCAGCCACAGTCTAGAATGTCTATAGACTATTGAGATGCAGCCTCAGTCTAGACTATCTATAGACTATTGAGATGCAGTACGAATGTGTACTCAGTACGGATGGGTATTGTGAGTACGGATGGTACGGATGTGTACCAAACTCACTAAAAGTGGCAGTAATAAAGCCTCTTTTGAAAAATCTAAACCTTGACCCAGAAAATATAAAAAACTATCAGCCTATATCGAATCTCCCATTCCTCTCAAAAATGTTAGAAAAAGCTTTTGCGCAGCAACTCACTGCCTTCCTGAAGTCAAACAATGTATACGAAACGCTTCAGTCTGGTTTTAGACCCCATCATAGCACTGAGAAGGCACTTGTGAAGGTGGTAAATTACCTTTTAATGGTGTCAGACCGAGGCTCTGCATCTTTATATTTTACCTTTATTTAACTAGGCAAGTCAGTTAAGAACAAATTCTTATTTTCAATGACAGCCTAGGAATAGTGGGTTAACTGCCTTGTTCAGGGGCAGAACGACAGATTTTTTCGCTTGCAACCTTGCAACCTTTCCATTACTAGTCCAACATTCTAACCACTAGGCTACCTGCCACCCCACCCACTAGGCTACCTATCTGTCCTCGTGCTCCTAGACCTTAGTGCTGCTTTTGATACCATCGATCACCACATTCTTTTGGAGAGATTGGAAACTCAAATTGGTCTACACGGACAAGTTCTGGCCTGGTGTAGATCTTATCTGTCAGAAACATATCAGTTTGTCTCTGTGGATGGTTTGTCCTCTGACAAATCAACTGTAAATTTCGGTGTTCCTCAAGGCTCCGTTTAAGGACCACTATTGCTTTCACTATATATTTTACCTCTTGGTGATGTCATTCGGGAAACATAATGTTAACTCTCACTGCTATGCAGATGACACACAGCTGTACATTTCGATGACACATGGTGAAGCCTGTGTTTCAGACATAAGGAAGTGGATGGCTGCAAATGTTCTACTTTTAAACTCGGACAAAATAGAGATGCTTGTTCTAGGTCCCAAGAAACAAAGAGATCTTCTGTTGAATCTGACAATTAATCTTGATGGTTGTACAGTCGTCGCAAATAAAACTGTGACTGGCGTTACTCTGGACCCTGATCTCTCTTTTGACGAACATATCAAGACTTTTTCAAGGACAGCTTTTTTCCATCTACGTAACACTGCAAAAATCAGAAACTTTCTGTCCAAAAATGATGCAGAAAAATGTATCCATGATTTTGTCACTTCTAGGTTAGACTACTACAATGCGGCTACCCGGATAAAGCACTAAATAAACTACAGTTAGTGCTAAACACGGCTGCTAGAATCTTGACTAGAACCAAAAAATGTGATCATATTACTCCAGAGCTAGCCTCTCTACACTGGCTTTCTGTTAAGGCAAGGGCTGATTTCAAGGTTTTACTGCTAACCTACAAAGCATTACATGGGCTTGCTCCTACCTATCTTTCCGATTTGGTCCTGCCGTACATACCTACACATATGCTACGGTCACAGACGCAGGCCTCCTTACTGTCCCTAGAATTTCCAAGAAAACAGCTGGAGGCAGGGCTTTCTCCTATAGAGCTCCATTTTTATGGAATGGTCTGTCTACCCATGTGAGAGACACAGACTCGGTCTCAACCTTTAAGTCTTTATTGAAGACTCATCTCTTCAGTAGGTCCTATGATTGAGTGTAGTCTGGCCCAGGAGTGTGAAGGTGAACGGAAAGGCACTGGAGCAACAAATCACCCTTGCTGTCTCTGCCTGGACGGTTCCCCTCTCTCCACTGGGATTCTCTGCCTCTAACCCTATTACAGGGGCTGAGTCACTGGCTTACTGGTGCTCTTCCATGCCGTCCCTAGGAGGGGTGCGTCACTTGAGTGGGTTGAGTCACTGATGTGATCTTCCTGTCCGGGTTGGCTACCACTTCGGTTGTGCCATGACGGAGATCTTTGTGGGCTATCCTCGGCCTTGTCTCAGGATGGTAAGTTGGTGGTTGAAGTTATCCCTCTAGTGGTGTGGGGCCTATGCTTTGGCAAAGTGGGTGGGGTTATATCCTGTCTGTTTGGCCCTGTCCGGGGGTATCGTCGGACAGGGCCAAAGTGTCTCCCGATCCCTCCTGTCTCAGCCTCCAGTATTTATGCTGCAGTAGTTTATGTGTCGGGGTGGCTAGGGTCAGTCTGTTATATCTGGAGTATTTCTCCTGTCTTATCCGGTGTCCTCTCTGTCTCTTTTCTCTCTTTCTTTCTTTCTTTCTCTCAGAGGACCTGAGCCCTAGGACCATGCCTCAGGACTACCTGGCCTGATGACTCGACAACTACTGTGATTATTATTATTTGACCCTGCTGGTCATCTATGAACATTTGAACATCTTGGCCATGTTCTGTTATAATCTCCACCCGGCACAGCCAGAAGAGGACTGGCCACCCCTCATAGCCTGGTTCCTCTCTAGGTTTCTTCCTAGGTTCTGGCCTTTCTAGGGAGTTTTTCCTAGCCACCGTGCTTCTACACCTGCATTGCTTGCTGTTTGGGGTTTTAGGCTGGATTTCTGTACAGCACTTTGTGACATCAGCTGATGTAAGAAGGGCTTTATAAATAAATTTGACTGATTGATTGACTATCCTTAGACTATTGAGATGCAGCCTTAGTCTAGACTATCTATAGACTATTGAGATGCAACCTCAGTCTAGACTATCTAGAGACTATTGAGATGCAGCCTCAGTCTAGACTATCTATGGACTATTGAGATGCAGCCTCAGTCTAGACTATCTTTAAACTATTGAGATGCAGCCTCAGTCTTACCTGGCTGGAAGATAGAGAGGCTCCCGTCTGTGTGTCCAAACACCACCTTGCCCTTCTTGACGGGGTGCCAGCGGAACAGACAGATATCGGACAGGAAGCTGTGTGCCTCCTTGTGGATGGTGACGCCGGCGTCCAGCCCGCTGATGGCCCACAGGTAGAGAGGGCCCCGGTGGGACACAAACGCCACGCCGTCACCTGCGTTCCAGCACCAGCTCAGAGACGCTGGGATGCCTGGGTGATGGTACACAAGGGTTAGAGACACATTAGATACACACACACACACACACACACACACACACACACACACACACACACACACACACACACACACACACACACACACACACACACACACACACACACACACACACACAGAAAACAAACACACACACACACACACAGAAAACACACACACAAACAAACACACACATTCACACCCCCCCACCCGCCCACACACACACTCTCTCTCTCCTAGAAAAACAAATAACACCAAACCACCCAGTTGTCAGCCATCTCCCTCCTGATAGGAGTCAGTGTAGCAACAACAATAGCCAGTCCTAATGACATTACTAAGCACACAAACACTTCACTACACTGAGTCACCCTCCCAAGGCAACCCAACCTACTCTCTCTAGCCTCTCTGACACATCTCCCAGCAGTAGTGTCTAAAGAGGAACCTACTCCCACGTAAACTCCCTTACCACTGGTCCACAGTCATTCCTCATTTCCATTCTGATGATTGATCAGAACCAGTATCTTTTGCGTTATACAGACCATATGTCTCTATGTTTAGTACATTTGGTGTTATCTAGGCTGGCCAAAACTTTCCGCTCCACCTTGTTTCAAAACGTTTTCTCCCTACTGAACACCCCCCTCTGGCCCACCCACTCCCCTGTACATCTGCCTCCACTGGGCATAGTTCATTATCAGTACCTTTGGTGTTATCCAGCCTGGCCACAATCTTCTGCTCTGCCACGTTCCAGATGATGAGCAGGTTGTCAGCGCTGGCGCTGGCAAACACCTCGGGGTTGTGTGGGCACCACGATATGGCCGTGATGGTCTTCTTGTGCTCTGACATGATGGCTCGAAGCTTGAACTCATTGTATCTGTGGTCCAACTGCATTGGTGTTACATATGTAAACAGAAGGAGTGGCACAGATAATGATAGATAAGGAAAACGTCAATGACAGAAATCATTTGCAGATTAGACATCTCTTTTGAATGTCCTTTCGACAGAGAAGTGAGAGAACACACACAAAGAGAGACGCACGCATGCCAACACGCGCGCACACACACGCATGCGCGCACACATGTGCACAGGCACACGGACGCACGAGCACACACACACAAACACACACACACCGATGTTTGCCAAGCTAATTACCTGGTAGACATATATAGCAAGTGTTGCACAGTAAGCGAACCGGTCTTCACTGGCAGCACACACATCTTTGTTCCAGGGCTGGCACCCGGCAGCCAGCAGGCCCACCTGTTTCACCTGGGACATCTTTATCTGCGACACACAGAGAAGAGGAAGAGATGGACTACACCAGAACACAGGCAATGCTCTGTGATTCTTATTCATGGATTGAGGGATACATTCAGGTCTAAAACATGTTCTGTTCTCATGTACATCAGTCTTGCATTTCAGAACTGATAACACATTGAAATGGCTTACTATTCAGCCGTAACAGACCATTCTCACAATAACAGCACGGTAGCCTTAAACGCGTACTGATAAGAAACGTAGTTTGACATTTCACATGGAGTGCCAGTCACTTTGTAACCAAACAGATTCCAGAGATGTTGTACATGAATCAGTGAAAACACCAGCATGTAAACTCAGCAAAAAAGAAACGTCCTCTCACTGTCAACTGTGTTTATTTTCAGCAAACTTAACATGTGTAAATATTTGTATGAACATAACAAGATTCAACAACTGAGACATAAACTGAACAAGTTCCACAGACATGTGACTAACAGAAATGGAATAATGTGCCCCTGAACAAAGGGGGGTTAAAATCAAAAGTAACAGTCAGTATCTGGTGTGGCCACCAGCTGCATTAAGTACTGCAGTGGATCTCCTCCTCATGGACTGCACCAGATTTGCCAGTTCTTGCTGTGAGATGTTACCCCACTCTTCCACCAAGGCACCTGCAAGTTCCCGGACATTTCTGGGGGGAATGGCTCTAGCCCTCACCCTCCGATCAATGGAATTGAGATCATCCGGGCTCTTTGCTGGCCATGGCAGAACACTGACATTCCTGTCTTGCAGGAAATCACACACAGAACAAGCAGTATGGCTGGTGGCATTGTCATGCTGGAGGGTCATGTCAGGATGAACCTGCAGGGAGGGTACCACATGAGGGAAGAGGATGCCTTCCCTGTAACGCACAGCATTGAGATTGCCTGCAATGACAACAAGCTCAGTCCGATGAAGCTGTGACACACCACCCCATATCATGATGGACACTCCACCTCCAAATCGATCCCGCTCCAGAGTACAGGTCTCGGTGTAACGCTCATTCCTTCGACAAACGCAAATCCAACCATCACCCCTGGTGAGACAGAACCGCGACTCGTCAGTGAAGAGCACTTTCTGCTTGTCCTGTCTTGTCCAGCCACGGTGGGTTTGTGCCCATAGGCAACGGTGTTGCCGGTGATGTCTGGTGAGGACCTGCCTTACAACAGGCCTACAAGCCCTCAGTCCAGCCTCTCTCAGCCTATTGCGGACAGTCTGATCTGTGAAGTTATTTGGATTTTTACGAATTATCTTTGAAAGACAGGGTCCTGAAAAAGGGACATTTCTTTTTTTGTTGAGTTGATGTTGGTACCACACAGAGGAGCCACACAGCAACAGCAACAGCAACAGCCTTGAGACAGTCAGATTCCCCCTATTTACATTTCTCTCTCTCTCTCTCTCTCTCTCTCTCTCTCTCTCTCTCTCTCTCTCTCTCTCTCTCTCTCTCTCTCTCTCTCTCTCTTTCTCTTCTATTTTTTTGTATTGAACTGTTGTTTATTCAGGGGAACCCATAGAGACCAGAGTCTCATTTGCCATGGTGCCCTGAGGACAACAATACAACATATTCAAAATGATCAATACAAATAAAATAAACTACACATGACAGAATCAACACTACAGCTTCAAACACCACAAATAAAATTATTTACATGAAATCCAAACAGTTTCAATTATCATTAGATTCATTCAACATTAAAGTCCTGAATTGCCCTACAGGCGCCAGAGAGTCAAGGTGTACATGTAGTGAGTTTTATAGGCTATTCCAAAAATGGGGTGGACTGAAACTGAAGGAGGATTTACTTAGATCAATAAGTACTAGTTGAACCTTGAGAGTTAACCATCCCTGTGAACGGGTTTGGTGTCGCACATTTTTAATTTTGAACAGTACGTTTGGTAGGTCGGAACCTCTACGGGATCGGTGTCCCTATACCAGGACGGTTGTTGCTCAATATGCTGGCTTTGTAAGCAAAAAGGGAGTAATGAAGTGATCTAGGGGACTCTAACGAGGACAAGCCAACCTTTTGATACAGGATAAAGTGATGCGTAGTAAAACTGTAACCTGTGATAAAGTGAAGGGCGCTGTGGTAGACGGCATCCAAAGGTTTAAGAGTAGTTGCTGCTGCATTCCGATAAATGGTGTCACCGTACGTTTTTTAAACGTCAAATTACTGTCAATCCAAAAGCCCAGATAATTATAGGCTGGAACCTGCTCGATGAAAGAACCATCCAATGCATAAATGTGTAAGCCATCTTAAAAATTTCTACGAGAATTAGAAAACAGCATACATTTAGTTTTTCCGGCTTTAAGTACCAATTTTAAATCGACAAGGTCCTTCTGCAAGGAGACAAAATCAGATTGCAGCTCCAACATAGCCTGGTCAGCCGTAGCAGCAGTAGTGTACATAACAGTGAAATCTGCATACAGATGAACGTTATAGGTCTTTGCAGATAGACCAATATTATTTATATAAATAGTTTTTGGGACAGGTCCCAAAATCGACCCCTGTGGGACACCTTTAGTAATATCAAGGTAAGTAGACTTGACACCATCAGAAAGCACACATTGTGTCCTGTCTGACAGAAAGTTGTACACTCAACTTTCGTGCCAGTTCCACTACTCTTAAACCTTTGGATGCCGTCTACCCTAGCGCCCTTCGCTTTATAACAGGTGACAGTTCCTGCATCCTGTATCAAAAGGTTGGTTGGTCCTCATTAAAGTCCTGTAGATCATAATCTGTCTTCTGTCTCAACCAGACAGAAACAGAAGATAACAGAACCTGTGAGCACGTACATAGACAAAACACATCGACCAAACGCATAGACAAAACACATCGACAAAACGTATAAACAAAACACAGCTTGACTCCTCCCCTTCTCTCTCCTCCCCTCGTTCTATCTCCCCCTCCCCTCTTTTCCCTACCTTCACGTCGGCATCGTTCTTAGTGTACCACTCCAGATTGTCTGTGTCCATTTTCCAGAAGGATCCCTTCACCCTCCAGTCTCTCCAAAGCAAGATTAACAAGGCTCGCTGTTACAGGGAAGGTAGCTAGCTAACAGATTGACAAGGCTCTCTGTTACAGGGAAGGTAGCTAGCTCACAGATTGACAAGGTTCTCTGTTAGATGGAAGGTAGCTAGCTCACAGATTGACAAGGTTCTCTGTTAGATGGAAGGTAGCTAGCTAACAGATTGACAAGGCTCTCTGTTAGAGGGAAGGTAGCTAGCTAACAGATTGACAAGGCTCTCTGTTAGAGGGAAGGTAGCTAGCTAACAGATTGACAAGGTTCTCTGTTAGAGGCAAGGTAGCTAGCTAAGCTTACAGAGCTGAGGTGTGGTGATGTTGTCACAGCGAAGACAGAGCCGGCGAGTGAAGAGAGAGGAGCCTTGTGTGTACGTCTCAGAGATAGAGACGGAGGGGTGTGTGTATGTGTGCATGTGTGTATGACTGTGTGTGTATGTGTGTGTGCACTCATTGACTGGCGCAGCGTAGTTGTGTGTGTGTGGGAGACAAGTGCAGCCCCCGCCGGTAGCCAGGCAACTGCAGCTCCCTGTATTAAAATGACGTGCCTTATAACTCCCCCTCACACACACACACACACACACACACACACACACACACACACACACACACACACACACACACACACACACACACACACACACACACACACACACACACACACACACACACACACACAGCCCGATTACCACATACATCTGTGAACCTACTCATGTACCATGATGATAAATCCCCTACCTATACACACCCATGCACAATGCACACACACACAAACATACAAGTACCTACACAAGTACCTACACACTTCCTCACCCTAACCCCCTGACTGCACACCTCACTGACTGCACACCTCACCCACAACCACCTAACTAACCCGGCACAACCTCTAGCAGGGACCCACTGTCCCCCCTTGTCATCCCCAGCTCCAGTCTCCTGTGGAGCTGGCTCTCTCCTCCGTCAGATAATGGTAACAATGCAATCAGCGTAATGGCCCCTGCTAATAAGGACACAGTGGAGAGATCCCTCACTGGGTCTAGAGAGGCTAGCGATCTCTATTAGAAAGCCTCAATCTGCATGACAACGATGGTGGAAAAAGACAGGTTTCTGGAGATAGAGATATTCCTGACTTTGAGTATGGGATTGGTCTCTAAACTCATCTGAGGATCTGAGGTTGGTTGAGGGGGCTTGGAGGGTCCTTATATGATATTTTACACAGAGAGAGAGAGAGAGAGAGAGAGAGAGAGAGAGAGAGAGAGAGAGAGAGAGAGAGAGAGAGAGAGAGAGAGAGAGAGAGAGAGAGAGAGAGAGAGAGAGAGATGTGAGCGATGTGAGCGGGAGTGTGCGTTCGGAGCAAATGGAATGGCATCACACACATAGAACCCATGTGTTTGATACCATTGCAGCCATTACCACAAGCCCATCCCCCCCAATTAAGGTGCCACCAACCTCCTGTGGCATCCATGTATGTGTGTGTGTGTGTGTGTGTGGACAGGACAGTAGATACGGTAATGACTAGAGACACACTCGTCTCTAATTAGCAGGAGAATGACAAATGTACCTTCAACTAATGAATGAATGGATTAGATGGAGAGTCAAGTGGTAGCTCAGTTGGTAGAGCATAGTGCTTGCAACGCCATGATAGGGGGTTTGATTCCACGGACCACCGATATGTTAAAAAACATGTATGTACGCATGACTGTAAGTCACTTAATGGTATATGTGTTTTTCTAAGTGTGTCATGTGGTGGACATGGGTGGAGGAGAGGTGGATGGATGTGTAGGTGGGTTTGTTCGGTGATGCCACGACTATGTTCGTGATTGGACTCACATCCCAGCACCCTCGGCTGCGGGGGTGAGCGACAGAGAGGAAACTTGGTGCAGCGTTACCTAGGCGATGGAGACAGACTCAGGAAGGCTGTTCAACTGAAGTAGCACTGAGCACTGGTTGAGGGAGAGAAAAAGAGAGACGGGGGGAGAGATAGAGAAGTGGGGAGAGGGAGAGCAGACAGAGAGTGTGAGTGAGAAAGAGAGGTGTAAGTTGCTCATCCTTACTGAAAGAGTTAAGCCATCCATTCAGAGTATGAATGATAAAATCATAACTATAAAACGGGTGGTTTGAGCCCTGAATGCTGATTGGCTGAAAGCTGTGGTATATCAGACAGTATACCGTGGGTATGACAAAAAATATTACTTACTGGTCTAATTACATTGGTAACCAGTTATAATAGCAATAAGGTATTGTGGTATATGGCCAATATATCAAGGCTAAGGGCTGTATCCAGGCACTCTACATTCCGTAGTGCATTAGAACAGCCCTTAGCCGTGGTATATTTGCCATATACCACACCTCCTCGGGCCTTATTGCTTAAGTATAGACTAAGTATAGACTAAGTCCTCTTCTTTTCCACAAAGCAGCTTTTTTGCCTAGTTGCCTGACAATGCACTCTCCATTAAGCTACATTATAAATACTACAGCTACAGCCGGTCATTAGACTGCTACACCAATCTCTTGATGAGATGTGTCCTGCAGGACTACTTGGCTGGAAGCCATACACACTGCTGCGGTGTTGGTTTGTTACTGGTCACAGAGGTCAAGGACAATCCAAGGAGAGGAGCACAGCAGGAAGAACCAGTCCACATCCTAAATGAAAAGTTTTGCAACATTTTATCCCTTTCTTGAACCCCTCCCATTCTCTAGTATGACGCCTGGCATGTATGATCAACAAGTCTAATGAATTCAATTTCTCACGACAACCAAGTGAATTCAAATGTTTTTGAAGACGACTGAAGTACAAAATGCAAGACCGCGGTCATGTTCACTGGGTAATATTATTCAGACTCCTAGGCCTAAATCAGCTCTGCACATGAAAGCTGGGAAGTTTTCAAAGGCTCTATATCGCTGCAGCCACGTTGCCTTACTGCCAAGGGAAGAACAGCAGTACGGTTTAATTAGCCACCAAAGGACCAGAGGTTTTTGCAACCTTGCAGCAGCACGATCTACAAATGCCAGTCATATGCTGCCTCTGTCTCCACTTTGCCGTAGAGTCCCCCCTTTCCTTCTAACTCTGGGTATTTCATTGAATTGATTTCAGGAAGATTAGACCTAATTGGCATGAAATGTAATGGAATTTACATTCCCAAAACAAATTATGACAAGAATAAAAACTCTCTCTCTCTCTCTCTCTCTCTCTCTCTCTCTCTCTCTCTCTCTCTCTCTCTCTCTCTCTCTCTCTCTCTCTCTCTCTCTCTCTCTCTCTTAGGGTTGATTTTGAGTTCTATAAAAACAAGAGGCAATCAAAGTTGTGCAATGAAACAGACAATAATCTGTGAAAAGTGTTGCTCTTGGGCAATTCCACGGTAACGGAATTGCGCTGACAATTCGATTTTTCACTTTAAAATGTATGCCAAACAAAAAAACATTGATTTAAAAGTCTAACAAACCATACAACTCTATGCACAAGGACTACTTTTAACAAGTTACACTGAATATTTTTACTAAAACACAGTTTCTGGAAGAACTGTGGAGATGCAGAGTTTGGTAACAGAAAGTTAAATATCTGCTCTGAATTAAGATTCAAAGATGACTGCAGAAATAATGGAGTGTCAGCTATGATATGACACCTTAACTTTGAAAAATTATATTTTGGTATTGAACTACAGTAAGTGAAGTGGATTTACAATCGGTAACGGAATTGCAGAAACGGAATTTCATCATGGGTCCCTGATCTGTACTATACAGAAGTGCATAATTATGGATATGAATGTAATTCTCTTCATGGTGATGTATCCTAACCAGGTACACAAAGGTAGAAATGTGCAATATCCTCCTTCACATATTTGGGTATTATTCTACACACTATTACTTTAATGTGCTTCTGGCCCCAATCAAGACCATATTTGGTTGGTCTGGAGCGGACCAATCATAGTGTAATGCTCGTCGTTGGAATGAGAAGAGGAGGACCAATGCGCAGCATGGTATGTGTCCATGTCAATATTTAATGAATCAACTGAACACTGAAAATACAAAATAACAACGTGAAAGACAGAAACGAAAATGAAACAGTTCTGTATGGTGCAGACACACAACAGAAAATAATCACCCACAAAACACAATGAAAAACAGGCTACCTAAATATGGCTCCCAATCAGAGACAACGATAGACAGCTGCCTCTGATTGGGAACCACACCAGGCCAAACACAGAAATAGACAACCTAGACATACAACATAGAATGCCCACCCACATCACACCCTGACCAAACAAAACATAGAAACATACAAAGCAATCTATGGTCAGGGCGTGACACATAGACGTCTATGTTTCACAAGTTTGAACATCAAAGTACAGCACAGAAGAGCTCAGTAGTGTAGAGTTCAGTACAGTACAGCACAGTAGAGTAGAGCAGAGTTCAGTACAGTACAATACAATAGAGTAGAGTAGAGCAGAGCAGAGTTCAGTAGAGTAGAGTAGAGCAGAGTTCAGTACAGTACAGTAGAGTAGAGCAGAGTTCAGTACAGTACAGTAGAGTAGAGTAGAGCAGAGCAGAGTTCAGTAGAGTAGAGTAGAGCAGAGCTCAGCACAGTAGAGCAGAGCAGAGTTCAGTACAGTAGAGTAGAGCAGAGTTCAGTACAGTAGAGCAGAGCAGAGTTCAGTAGAGTAGAGCAGAGTTCAGTACAGTAGAGTAGAGCAGAGTTCAGTACAGTAGAGCAGAGCAGAGTTCAGTACAGTACAGTAGAGTAGAGCAGAGTTCAGTAGAGTAGAGTAGAGCAGAGCAGAGTTCAGTAGAGTAGAGTAGAGCAGAGCTCAGTACAGTACAGTACAGTAGAGTAGAGTAGAGCAGAGTTCAGTAGAGTAGAGTAGAGTAGAGTTCAGTAGAGTAGAGTAGAGCAGAGTTCAGTACAGTGGAGTAGAGCAGAGTTCAGTACAGTAAAGTAGAGCAGAGTTCAGTACAGTAAAGTAGAGCAGAGATCAGTAGAGTAGAGTAGAGTTCAGTAGAGTAGAGTAGAGTAGAGTTCAGTACAGTAGAGTAGAGCAGAGCAGAGTTTAGTACAGTACAGCACAGTAAAGTAGAGTATAGTTCAGTACACTACATTACTTTACATTATAGTGTACTCAACTCTAGTGTGCTCTACTGTGTACTGTACTCTACTTTTCTTTACTGTGCTGTACTCTACTGTACTGTGCTGTCCAAATTTGTGAAACTAATTGTGGTTTGTGACAACTATGATTTCCGATTGTATCCAATTCAATTCCAAAAATTCCGTTAGTGATTTTTTGGAAATTCCGTTACTGATTTGGTAACAGAATTTAGAGTTTTATTCACTTGATAATGCATAAAAAACTATAACTAATTGGTAGGTCTACCTTTACTTGTTACTTCTGTGAACTTTCCTTATCCTCCCTCCTCATCAGGGAGAGAAATTAGAAAGTTTCTTACAGATACGTTTTTGGGACGGGAATTTCAAGGCACAAGGCAGTGTTTCTTAAACTTACAGAAGGCAGAAACATTTCTCCAAAACCAAATATAAGTGTTGATATTATTTCACTTTTAAGACTTTTTCCTGGTACATGTTTTTTAAGACCCCTTTTCCATCTGTTTGACCAGAAATCAAAGTCTTTGCTTATTCACAATTTTTAGGATGTAAAATGGTTGAAAGATTTATATACGCCTTAATTTAAAAAAAAATATATAGTCTTATCTTTTATTTGACGTCCAATTTGATATGCTCCTATGAACTTCACATGTTGGTACTCATGGTACTAATCTACATGTACTAATCTACATGTACTAATCTACATGTAAGGCTATGTATAGATTCAAAGCATTTCAAATAAATTAAAACCATTTATAAGAAAGGACTGCTGGACAGAAATGGACACTAAATCCTTGATCCTTTGAAGAAGCAACAAACAGCCGTAATGTTTTAATTCAACATGTTAATATACAGCCTTAAAATTCCAGTTTCCAATTCCATACGCTACAAAATGGATACTTCGCAGTGTTGTGGCTACATGAGAGTGGAACAGGACTAGGTCTACGTAGTTGCCATCCACACACACACACACACACACACACACACACACACACACACACACACACACACACACACACACACACACACACACACACACACACACACACACACACACACACACACACACACACACACACACACACACACACACACACACACACACACACACACACACACACACACACTGTGCCCTAAGGGGATCAGCATGATTGTCAGTGAAAGTGACTTGCAGAGGATACTGAACTAAGTCTGATTTCCTATTGGCTGAAGTCTGGTCCTGTGCTCATGGTAGACTCAATGCCACCTGACATCAACTAATCTGTGTCACAAATGGAACCCATTTCCCTATGTAGTGCACTACTTTTGACTAAAGTCCTATGGCAAAAAAAAGTGCACTACATAGGGAATAGGGTGCCATTTGGGACACAACCTTAGCCTACAGGCTACAGGAGCCATTCACTCACCCTGACACACTAATATCTAGTAAGAACCTGAGTCGTGTGTAGCATGTCTGTAGGTAGGATGATTACCCATACTCTTTCCTCTCTCTTCTCCCTGACCCCTGACCTTAGAGCGTGAGATGCCATGGATTGAGTTGAATAGATTGAATTATTTATGGTTGTGTGTGTGTGTCTGACTATTTCCACCTGAGACCGCCATTCACGTTGTGTCAGATCTGTGTTGTGTGTGGACCTATGGAAATATGCATAGTGGAAACCAAACACCTCCTTGGACCATGTTGTTGACCTGTGGGAATGGTTTATAAGTGCTACCGAAATTAAACCAGAGGGACCACTGTATCCCCAATTTAACTCTTAATAACGCAGATGGTTCACCACAATATCCTCCATCATTAGACTTTCCATAACGCCGTGCTATCCTTAGTTTAGTTGAGACACATCCAGTTAGAAACAGAGATGAACTCATTTGACACATGGAAGAATAGGCCAGCATCTGAACTGAGGTATTCTCATAAGCTACAACATACTGTGCAACAAAACAATAAGCCAAATCTACATTTGGAGATCTTGGGACGATAAGGTTCTATCTGCAACAAGATGGTTCTGAGATAATTGGCTTTAAGTTCAGAACCCTCATTGGTTTGAATGGTGTCAGCAATTATTATATGGTATTCTTTTGAACCTCACAACATGAATTAGGGTATACCACATGACTTATTCCACATTTTGTTCTGTTACAGCCTGAATTCAAAATGGATAAAAAGAAAAAATTCATCACCCATCTACAGACAATACCCCATGATGACAAAGTGAAAACATGTTTGTATACATTTTTGCAAATTCATTGAAAATTAAATACAGAAATATCTTGTTAACGTAAGTTTTCACACCCGAGTCAATACATGTTAGAATCACCTTTGTCAGCGATTACAGCTGTGAGTCTTTCTGGGTAAGTCTCGAAGAGCTTTGCACACCTGGATTGTACAATATTTGCACATTATTATTTTTTAATTCTTGAGGCTTTGTCAAGTTGGCTGTTGATTCTTGCTATACAGCCATTTTCAAATCTTGCCATAGATTTTCTAGGGCAATCAAGAACATTCAATGTCTTCTTGGTAAGCAACTCCAGTGTATATTTGGCCTTGTGTTCTAGATTAGTGTCCTGCTGAAAGTTGAACTTGTGTTCCAGTGTCTGGTGGAAAGCAGACAACCAGGTTTTCCTCTAGGCTTTTTCCCGCGCTTAGATCTATTACATTTTTATCCCAAAAAACTCCCTAGTCTTTGGCGATGACAAGCATACCCATAACATGATGCAGCCACCACCATGCTTGAAAATATGAAGCGTGATACTCAGTGACGCGTTGTGTTGGATTTGCCCCAAACATAACGCTTTGTATTCAGGACATAAAGTAACATTTGTTTGCCCAATTTTTTTGCAGTTTTACTTTAGTGCCTTATTGCAACAGGATGCATGTTTTAGAATATTTATATTCTGTAGAGGCTTCCTTCTTTTCACTCTGTCATTTAGGTTAGTATTGTGGAGTAACTACAATTTTGTTGATCCATCCTCAATTTTCTCCTATCACAGCCATTAAACTCTGTAACTGTTTAAAGTCACCATTGGCCTCGTGAAATTCCTGAGCGGTTTCCTTCCTCTCCGGCAACTGACTTAGGAAGGACGCCTGTATCTTTGTAGTGACTGGGTGTATTGATAAACTATACCGTCAAAGTGTAATTAATAACTTCACCATGTTCAAAGGGATTTTCAATGTCTGCTTTTTTATTTTACCAATAGGTGTCCTTTTTTGCAAGGCATTGGAAAACCTCCCTGGTCTTTGTGGTTGAATCTGTGTTTGAAATTCCCTGCTCGACTGAGGGACCTTACACATATAATTGTATGTTTGGGGTACAGAGATGAGGTAGTCATTAAAAAATCTTGTTAAACACTATTATTGCACACAGAGTGAGTCCATGCAACTTCTTAGGTGACTTGTTAAGCACATTTTTACTCTTTAATTTTTTTAGGAAATGTGAAGCAGTATTGAACAGAACAAGGCTATGTCAATAACCCAATTTTGTCAAAAATGCAGATAGACCCTTAAAGTCCCAAGCTCTCGATTGGTCAACAGTTTATAAATACAGTGCCAGTACTGTGAAAGGTGACGTATATCAGCCTGTAAATAATGTCATCCAGCCCCGACAAAAATGAACAAAGACGAAATCCTCTTTTGCACACCTGTACGATCACAGTCACGTTGACAATCAAGAACCCTGTGGGTAACGATGGACACAACCTCTGCAGACTCAAGACTAGGTTATATCAACAGACACGTTTAAACGCTTCTCTCCCTATTTCCCCAATATCATGCTGGACTGTATATCGGACAGTATGGCGTCTATTTGCTCTTCTCTTCTCCAGTACTTGGATGATACAGTACGCAGAGCCACTAGCAGCTAATAATAGCTTAGTCTTAATTCATTCAGTCAGTTCATGTGTGAGAACGAAACACCTGTTACTCGCTACAGTATCCTCAGTGGATTCTGTCTCCGTCGCTCCTCTCCTCTAACTGACGCTGGCCGTTTAGGAGATGTTTAACGACGTGGTGATGTGCTGACAGGTGGTTGATGACAGTGTACTGTGTAACGTCAGAGTCAATATGACTGTGATACGTGGTTGTCCTACTTAGCTATCCTAAGATGAATGCGCTGACTGTAAGTCGCTCTGGATCAGAGCGTCTGCTAAATGACTACAATGCCAATGTGAAATGTTAATAGAGACCCCTGAGTATGGCACGGCTGGCTGTCAGTGTGGCGAGACAGAGAGAATTCACCTGGGAACGCAGTGTTCCACTGCAAGCAAGGCGCCAATGCGAAACGCAGAGCAACGTGTGATAACATAAAACACAGGTGAACATGAGGATTGTATGCATTTGCCATTCAACACATCAACATGTCGTTGGCAGTGGTTGGCTTTTACTTACATGAAACACTAGGCAACAGTACGTTAGCACTGCTGTCTGATGGATCAAACTCATCTGCAGTAATAGCATTCAAGCTGAAACCACCAATATAATGATCCACATGCTTATGTGTAGAATAAATAGCCTTTTTGAGTAAACTCTGCATGCTACACTCTTGTCCCAGATTTACTGTAACATACCAGGTGGACTAGACTACTTATCACTTGCTTAGTTTATCCTACCCCCTATCATAGTAGCATAAGCTGCAACTACATGACAATACCCACTCTGTCCAAGAGCATGACCCGTGCAATGTGTAAGCTACAAGCAAGTGTATCCTGCATACATGCCACAATGTGTTGACATATGGGTTGTGGACACAGAGTTCTAGCGAGTTACCACAGTATCTAAGGGTGCGTCGGGGGACTCCACTCCAGTCTATTCAATAGGATTAGCCTAATAACCCCCACATGGTTATGTATTTATGAGCTAATTAAACCACAAAGGATGTTTAAAATACTACACTTAATCTGTCGGAGTTCCTGAATATTTTAGGGACGTTTTAAAATCATTCAAAGTGGAATAAGAAAGTGCCAATCTTGAGTCTTCTTACCTTCGGTGACCCCTGTCAGTGGACAGCGAAGTGGTGCTGAAATCGCTGCTCAGACACAAATTGTCAGAGAGTTAGAGGACGTAGTAGGCTCAAATAGGCTTTGCTGCGGGTGCAACGATTGGCTACTTCAGCGGACGGTTTTTGCCACGTTGTTGCTTTCTGGACGTCCATTGGTTGTTTAGCCTGGCAATCAAAGATACCAGGCGTCAGTTTCACGGTTAAAGGCATATCAGTGGTTTATTTCGAGTCATCTTGACCAGTAGGCGGTGCGTAGCCGCCATAGACAGGCTTCGCCAGATTGTAGTCCAACCAAAATAACTCGATCATTTTCTATTCCATTGTTAGAGCGTTCGACATACTCACGTATTCTAATTCGTAATTCCAAGCACTGTGTGTAATGATAATGGGTATAGCCTACATTGGCTACAATACATTTAGTTTTGGTGTTCCCTATCATGATCGTCTTATGTAATATAAGTCATGTATCATTTAAGAAAATCGGTGGGAATTGATTGACTGGATAAATAGACGTTATATGAATAGATATTTGGGTAATTCAAAGCTGATGATAGCCTATACATTACCACATTGCTTTGTGAATCAATCAGATTAAAAACGAATAATAAATTGGTAAACAATGTGCCTGCATTTGTGAGTAAAAAGAGGAGGGGTGTACAATGCGCACCGAGCTGAAAGTACCAAACGGAAAAACAATATTGAGTGCGACTCCCAATTATAATGAACGATATATGTGTCCTACTACGGAATGACCAGAAGATAGCAGCACTACTCTGGCTAAAACATCTGTCGGGTTGTTTTTGAGGCTACTGTAGGAGGGAAACTGTCTGTTTAGTAACAGCAGTGAAAGAATGAGAGCAATGTGAGTGTGTGAGTTTACACCACAGGCGAAGGCTGACGGATCAGAAATGATGGAAATAGACTGACATGACTTGTGCACAGGTGCAATGTTGCCAATTCTAAAGGCCAAAAAGCTACATTTACAATGTAAAGAAATATTGATGGAATCCGACACTAAATTATAATTTCAGTATAAGCAATTCAGTATATAATATATTTTTCAGCTATAATATTTGGGTACAGAAATATGCTATTCGCATCAGGAGAGTAGCCAATAACAAGAAAACAATTCACATGCAGCACCATATCATTCATTATACGTGCCTATGGAAGGACTAGATAGAGACGTCATTTCCCCTAAAATTGATAAACAACAACCACAGGAAGGGGTGGGTGTGTATATGTATGTGTGTGTGTGTGTGAGAGAAAGAGAGAGAGAGAGAGAGAGAGAGAGAGCGAGCGGGAGAGAGAGAGCAAAAGAGAGCGAGAGAGGGGGGGGGGCTCTAAATTATTACTGTTATTATGTTATGCAAATAATAGTGTAAAATAGCAGACCCAAAGTAGCCAAGGGAGATGTAGAAAGGCATGACTTGCAACCAGGTCCTCAAGTGCTGAATGTTTTATTTACAGCGAGGGAGTGGAGCAGGTTGTCCAATGTCCATGTTTAGGCGACAGTGAAGAAAAATATCAAAAGACACAACTCTACATGACACCAAAAAAGGAAATTGACTCACAGACATAGCTGAATAAACCTTTGACGATAAATAAACAGTTTAACATGAATCCACTGCAGCTCAAAGCAGCACAGCCCATCTCCACGAATGCAGAATGTGTAAATGCACATGTAAAGGCAACTGTCTATCCCTTCCCTGGACAATACCACCTTCACCCTCATAACCAAGTAAATAACCAAGACCACAGGCAAAGTGAAAAAACAAACCATGCAGTTCCTCTCTGCTTCCCTCATGTCAAAATAAAAGTCCCCCAGAAGTTCTTGGTTTTTTTGTACAGGTATTGTGCACGTGCATGAGGTAAGTGAAGAGAAACTGCATCGGGTCTACAACAGACCCAGGTTTAATTATACGTTCCATTAAATGTTAGTTATTTCACTTTGCCTGTGGTTTGGAAAGTCGGTTTAATTTATGTTCTATTAGATGATTTTTTCTAAATCCCCCCTGCATAAGGACCAACCCTACTGACAGTTGAAATTGAATTTTATTTAACTTCTGGCTTCTGGTGGACTATCCCGCTTTTTTTGGCAAGCTAATTCCTAGCAATGCTAGTGTATACTAGCGTTGCTAAAAGCAGCTAATGTCTAGGCTGATAACATCCCAAAAACATTCTGAGAATGTTTCTGATACAATCTAATTTACAAAAATGTTTTAGATGAGATATCCTTGCAATGTTCTAACGTTCACAAAAATGTGATGCACAACATCTATAACAACCACCCCAGAACACTCCCCCAAAATGTATATGTTTGTATAAAATATTTCCCCACAATGTTTGCTCCAGACTGTTTTCACAACCTAATGCAACATTCTGGGAACCTTCAAAAGAAAATACTAAATGTGTTCTGGGAACGTTCTTGTAATATCAGGCGAATGTTTTTAGCACCCTAAAATAAATATTGTATAACTGGATCGTTTTAGTGTTTTGGGAACATGTCTTTTGTGATGTCTCCACAATGTTCCCACCAGACTGTTCCCACAACCGAATTCAATATTCTGGGAACCTTTTTAAAAAACAGCTTAATAAATGTGTTCTGGAAACATTCTTGTAAAATCAGGTGAGTGTTTTTTGCACCCTAAAAGAAACATTGTAGAATCATCCGCACAACAGGACAGTTTTTGTGTTTTGGGAACATGTCTCTTGTGATGTCCCCATTTTGTTCTCTTCCCACAACTTAATAGAACATTCTGGAAACATTTAGAGAACAGATGATGAGTGTTCTATGAACGTTCTTGCAACACCAGGTGATTGTTTTATATAAATATTCTATAATCATCACCACGACTGGACAGTTGTTGTGTTGTGAGAACATTTGCCGCGCCCTAACGAATGTTCTGGGAAGCTTTACAGAACCCATTTGGATTGCTGGGTTGGCAAAATACACAGGGTACCAGGTAATTGAACTAGATATGTACATATAACTAGGAATAAAGTGACAGATGTTAAACAGTAGCAGCAGCGTATGTGATGAGTAAAATAAAACATTTGTGCAAAAAGGGTCAGGGGGTGGGGTGTCATACATACTATGGATAATTTAGCTATTTGATTTAGAATGTTATGACCCCTTTAGGTATTAAAAATATATATAAAACAATAATTTTATAAAATATTGAATTTGGCCTTTACTACTATAGCCCAGAGAAACACATTGAATAGCACATTCGTAAATTGCAAAACAAAGACAAAAAAAATAAATCAGTAGAAACAAGCTTTTGAAGTGTTTGTCCTTTATCTAGAAGATATAAGAGCTCAGGAAATATATATTTTTTACACATACCGAACACCTTTTTTGGGTAGTGACAAAACTACCTTCATACTTCCATTTATTTTTTAAAACCGGTACCGGTTACCTTCAGACGAGTGACACTTTAGACGAGTGACACGGAGAACACCATCGCGTGAGAGTCTCCCCTTTCCATAGAGTGGTCATAATATTGTGTAGGTCAAACCATTTAGACGCTACAGGCGTTTTCGCGAGAAGACCAATTTAGTTCTGCCACCTTTCACCGCAGAAGCGGAGGTGCGACATCGGCGGACGCAGTGGATTGAGAACCACTAAACTGACAGATTTTTACGAGGATTGTTTTATTATGTTACTTAGATTGACGCACCGGTGAGTCAATCGACTTTAGAGGGTTACTAACTATTTAGCAGTGTTATGGCTTGGGGGTAGAAGCTGTTCAGGGTCCTGTTGGCTGTTGGTTCCAGACTTGGTGCATCGGTACCGCTTGCCGTGTGGTAGGAGAGAGTCCACGACTTGGGTGGCTGGAGTCTTTGACAATTTTTAGGGACTTCCTCTGCCTGGTACAGCCAAGATGCTATCAATGGTGCAACTGTAGAACTTTTTGAGGATCTGAGGGCCCATGACAAATCTTTTCAGCCTCCTGCATGGGAAGAGGCGTTGTCATGCCCTATTCACGACTGTGTTGGTGTGTGTTCCGTTCACCTACTCCGCGTTTCACAAAAACACGGTGGTTGGAACCAAAAATCTCAAATTTGAACTCCTCAGACCAAAATACAGATTTCCACCGGTCTAATGTCCATTGCTCGTGTTTCTTGGCCCAAGCAAGTCTCTTCTTATTATTTGTGTCCTTTAGTAGTGTCTGTTACTTGAACTTTGTGAAACATTTATTTGGGCTGCAATTTCTGAGGCTGGTAACTCTAAATAACGTATCCTCCACAGCACAGGTAACTCTGGGTCTTCCTTTTCATGTGGCGGTCCTCATGAGAGCCAGTTTCATCATAGCGCTTTGTGGTTTTTGCGACTGCACTTTAAAAAAAAATCACATTTCTTTACATTTTCCGGGTTGATTGACCTTCATGTCTTAAAGTAATGATGGACTGTTGTTTCTCTTTGCCTATTTGAGCTGTTCTTGCCATAATATCGACTTGGTCTTCTACCAATAGGGCTATATTCTGTATACCAACCCTAACTTGTCACAACACAACAGATTGGCTCAAACATATTAAGACGAAATTCCACAAATTCACTTTTAGCGAGGCACACCTGTTAATTAAAATGCATTCCAGGTGACTACCTCATGAAGCTGGTTGAGAGAATGCCAAGAGTTTGCAAAGCTGTTACCAAGGTAAAGAGTGGCTACTTTGAAGAATTTGTGTAACACTTTTTTAGTTACTACAAGATTCCATATGTGTTATTTCATAGTTCTGATGTCTTCACTATTATTCTACAATGTAGAAAATAGTAAAAAATAAAGAACAACCCTTGAATGAGTATGTGTGTTCAAACTTTTGATTGGCACTGTATATTATCCATGTCCTTGCTCAGTCACAATTCCAAGAACCATAGGATATTACAATTATTCACTTCCCTTTGATAGGGTAGTCTCAAACGGAGCTCGTCTAGTTTGTTCTCCAGTGATTGTATGTTTGTCAATAGAACGGAGGGTAGAAGCGGTTTATGAACTCGCCGACATAGTTTCGTCTCCGTGCCCAGTGCCCATACGTCAGCTTCTCTCACTCCGCCTTTTTCTTTTCAGAGTCTCTGGGATTAGGGCCTGGGTGAGCAGTATGTCCAGCTCCTCAGATTCCTTGAAGTACAAATCTTCACCCGAATCGAGGTTAGTGATTGCTTTTCTGATGTCAAGAAGCTATTTTCGGTCACAGGAAACGATGGCGGAAACATTATGTAGAAAAAAAGTTAAGATCAGCACAAAAAAAACATAAAATTACAGAATTGGTCAGGAGCCCGTAAAAGGGTTGCTATTCATTGCAGCGCCATTCTCTACCAGTTGTCTGTGTGGTTGGTCCTTCAGCTGGTGTAAATGTTTGACAAAATATCGTCAGGAAAATATTATTTACATAACCTTTTAGAACGCTGGTAGCGTCGTTGAAATTTCTATCACCTGGCACACGCGCAAAACCATGTTAACACCAGCAAGACTTCAGTTAGTATGCATGCATTGCGTGCATGAACTTTCATCTTGGGCACGTGCCTTAGCTGATGAGCAAACAAGTATTGATTGCCACGCACAAAGACCCATGTTTAACTGACGCAAGCAGTAAAATTAGATTTAAAAAACAGATGAAAAAAAAACACTTTATGGAACAGCGGGGACTGTGAAGCAAAACAAACATTGGCACAGACACATACATACACACACACACGATAACATACGCACTATACATACACATGGATTTAGTACTGTAGATATGTGGTAGTGGTGGAGTAGGGGGCTGAGGACACACAGTGTGTCATGAAATCTATGAATGTTTAGTAATGTTTTTGTCACGAACGTCGTTGTAAGGATTGTCGGACCAAAGTGCAGCGTGGTGTGGGTTCAACATATCTATTTAGTGAACCGGCACAAAAAAAACAATCAAGCACAAACGGAACGTGATGCTATGGCGTGCTCACAGGCAACTAACCAAAACCACGATCCCACAAAAACCCAGTGGGAAAAGACTGCCTAAATATTATCCTCAATCAGAGACAACGATAAACAGCTGCCTCTGATTGGGAACCATACCATGCCAACATAGAAAACAAAACACCTAGTTAGGAACACCCCCCCCCCTAGTCACACCCCGACCTAACCAAAATAGAGAATTGAAAAAGGCTCTCTATGGTCAGGGCGTGACTGTACCCCCCCCCCCCCCCAAAAGGTGCGGACTCCGGCCGCAAAACCTGAAACCAACTGGGGAGGGTAGGGGGGTGACTAGCGTCAGTGGCGGCTCCAGTGCGGGTCTTTGCCCCCGCCCAGACCACGGGTCCGGCCATGGAGCCGGGTAGAACGCCGTGCCCGGACTGGGCCTCGGCGCAGAGAAGGACCCCGGCCATGGAGCTGGGTTGAACGCCGCACCCGGACTGGGCACCGGCGCAGAGGAAGGCTCCGGCCATGGAACTGGACTGGACACCATACCCGGACTGGGTACCGGCTCAGAGGTAGGCTCCTGCCATGGAGCAGGACTGGACGCCGTGCCTGGACTGGGCATCGGCGCAGAGAAGGGCTCCTGCCATGGAGCTGGAGGTTCCGGACCGTGGACCGTCTCAGGAGGTTCCGGACCGTGGACCGTCTCAGGAGGTTCCGGACCGTGGACCGTCTCAGGAGGTTCCGGACCGTGGACCGTCTCAGGAGGTTCCGGACTGTGGACCGTCTCAGGAGGTTCCGGACTGTGAAACGTGGCCTGAAGCTCTGGACTGTGAACCGTCGCCCGGAAGCTCTGGACTGGGGACCGTCGCCGGAAGCTCTGGACTGGGGACCGTCGCCTGAAGCCCTGGACTGGGGACCGTCGCCTGAAGCCCTGGACTGGGGACCGTCGCCTGAAGCTCTGGACTGGGGACCGTCACCTGAAACTGGGGACTGGGGACTGTCGCCTGAAGCTCTGGACTGGGGACCGTTGCCTGACGCTCTGGACTGGGGAGGCGCACTGGAGGCCTGATGCGTGGGGCCGGCACAGGTGGCACCGGACTGGTGACACGCACTTCAGGGTGAGTGCGTGGAGCAGGCACAGGACGTACCTGACTGGGAAGGCGCACTTGAGGGAGAGTGCGAGGAGCAGGCACAGGATGTACCGGACTGGGGACACGCACTTCAGGGAGAGTGCGAGGAGTAGGCATAGGACATACCGGACTGGGGACACGCCCTTCAGGGAGAGTGCGAGGAGGCACAGGACGTACTGGGCTGTGGAGACGCACTGGAGACCTGGTGCGTAGAGCTGGCACAGATGGTGCCGGAACGATGACACACTCCGCACGGTGAGTGGGGGGAGATAGCACAGGACGTACTGGGCTGTGGAGGCGCACTGGAGACCTGGTGCGTAGAGCCGGCACACATGGTACCGGACAAATGACACACTCCTCAGTACGAGTATGGGGAGCTGGCACAGATGGCATCAGACGGCTAACACGCTCATCAGGGCGAATGCCGTGCATACTACGCCAAACCCACAGCTCTCTCGCTTCACTCTCCTCCAATTTATCCAACAACTCCTCAAAGGTCTCTAACTCTCCCATCCGTTCACTCTCCTCCAATTTAACCAATAACTCCTCGACGGTCTCTGACTCACCCCTCAACTTCGCCGACCACCCCGTGTGCCCCCCCTAAAAAATGTTTTGAGGCTGCTTCTTGGGCTTGCATCGTGGCCGCGAACCCCGGCGTCGTCGCTGTCCTTCCTTGCGTCTGCTTCCATGGAAGGCTTTCGTCTCCTGCCATTATCTCTTCCCAAGTCCAGGATGTCCTTACCTCCTGGATATCCTCCCAGGCCCAGGATACCCTCTCCTCCTGTGCAGGCTGCTTGGTCCGTGAGTGGTGGGATCGTCTGTCACGAACGTCGTTGTAAGGATTGTCGGACCAAAGTGCAGCGTGGTATGGGTTCAACATATCTATTTAGTGAACCGGCACAAAAAAAACAATCAAGCACAAACGAAACGTGACGCTATGGCGTGCTCACAGGCAACTAAGCAAAACCGCGATCCCACAAAAACCCAGTGGGAAAAGGCTGCCTAAATATTATCCTCAATCAGAGACAACGATAAACAGCTGCCTCTGATTGGGAACCATACCATGCCGACATAGAAAACAAAACACCTAGTTAGGAACACCCCCCCCTAGTCACACCCCGACCTAACCAAAATAGAGAATTAAAAAAGGCTCTCTATGGTCAGGGCGTGACTGTACCCCCCCCCCCCCCAAAGGTGCAGACTCCGGCAGCAAAACCTGAAACCAACTGGGGAGGGTAGGGGGGTGACTAGCGTCGTTGGCGGCTCCAGTGCGGGTCTTTGCCCCCGCCCAGACCACGGGTCCGGCCATGGAGCTGGGTAGAACGCCGTGCCCGGACTGGGCCTCGGCGCAGAGGAGGACCCCGGCCATGGAGCTGGATTGAACGCCGCACCCGGACTGGGCACCGGCGCAAAGGAAGGCTCCGGCCATGGAACTGGACTGGACACTGTACCCGGACTGGGTACCGGCTCAGAGGTAGGCTCCTGCCATGGAGCAGGACTGGACGCCGTGCCTGGACTGGGCATCGGCGCAGAGAAGGGCTCCTGCCATGGACCGTCTCAGGAGGTTCCGGACCGTGGACCGTCTCAGGAGGTTCCGGACCGTGGACCGTCTCAGGAGGTTCCGGACCGTGGACCGTCTCAGGAGGTTCCGGACCGTGGACCGTCTCAGGAGGTTCCGGACTGTGAAACGTGGCCTGAAGCTCTGGACTGTGAACCGTCGCCGGAAGCTCTGGACTGGAACTCGTCGCCGGAAGCTCTGGACTGGGGACCGTCGCCAGAAGCTCTGGACTGGGGACCGTCGCCTGAAGCCCTGGACTGGGGACCGTCGCCTGAAGCCCTGGACTGGGGATCGTCGCCTGAAGCCCTGGACTGGGGACCGTCGCCTGAAGCTCTGGTCTGGGGACCGTCACCTGAAACTGGGGACTGGGGACTGTCGCCTGAAGCTCTGGACTGGGGACCGTTGCCTGACGCTCTGGACTGGGGAGGCGCACTGGAGGCCTGATGCGTGGGGCCGGCACAGGTGGCACCGGACTGGTGACACGCACTTCATGGTGAGTGCGGGGTGCAGGCACAGGACGTACCTGACTGGGAAGGCGCACTTGAGGGAGAGTGCGTGGAGCAGGTGTAGCGTGGTTCGTTCTGCGTTGTGTGTTTTCAATTAGGACGCTGCCACAACTGACGGTCTGCTCGTTGAACTCTTTTTATTTGCCCTGCACACGAAGAGACAACACACACGTTACCCTTGGTGCAGTCACAGCTCTCCGGCACCTTGCTGCACACGAAGAGACAACACACACGTTACCCTTGGTGCAGTCACAGCTCTCCGGCACCTTGCTAGCCGAGGGTCAGGCAAAAGAGCGCCAAAAGGAATTAACAGGTGCTGCGTGCACACACTCGCTGCACAACAGCATATACAAGTAAAACTATACAGAACATAATTCTGACAAAATAAAAGACATACCTGTCATGTTTTGTCATTGATCATCATGTCTTGTCCCTGTGCTTCCCTCTGCTGGTCTTATTAGGTTCTTTCCCTCTTTCTATCCCTCTCTCTCCCCCTCCCTCTCTCCCTCTCTCGCTCTCTCTCTCTATCGTTCCGTTCCTGCTCCCAGCTGTTTCCCATTCTCCTAACTACCTCAGTTACTCTTTCACACCTGTCCCCTATTTTACCCTCTGATTAGAGTCCCTATTTCTCCCTCTGTCTTCCGCTTCTGTCCTTGTCGGATTCTTGTTTGATGTTTGCTGTTCTGTGTCCTTGTTCCGCCCTGTCGTGTTTTTGCCTTCTTCAGATGCTGCGTGTGAGCAGGTGTCTATGTCAGCTACGGCCTGTGCCTTCCTGTAGCGACCTGCAGTCTGTGGTCGCGTCTCCAGTCGTTCCTCTCTACTGACGAGAGGATTTCAGTTTCCTGTTTTGGATTTACCTTTGATAATATCCAGGAGAATCATTGTTTGTTTAAGACTGGAATAAAGACTCTGTTTCTATTACGTCGCTTTTGGGTCCTCATTCACCAGCATAACAGAAGAATCCGACCAAGATGGACCCAGCGACTATGGATTCTCTCAACACTGCCATCGAGTTCCAGGGAGCAATGCTCGGCAGACACGAGCAGGAATTGTTTGCTGCTCGTCATACCGTTGAGACCCTGGCCGCTCAGGTCTCCGATCTCTCTGGACAGTTTCAGAGTCTTCGTCTCGTGCCACCAGCTACTTCCTGGTCTTCCGAGTCTCCGGAACCTAGGGTTAATAACCCACCATGTTACTCTGGGCAGCCCACTGAGTGTCGCTCCTTTCTCACCCAGTGTGATATTGTGTTCTCTCTCCAGCCCAACACGTACTCAAGAGAGAGAGCTCGGATCGCTTACGTCATATCACTCCTTACTGGTCGGGCTCGGGAGTGGGGCACAGCTATCTGGGAGGCAGGGGCTGAGTGTTCTAACGATTATCAGAACTTTAAAGAGGAGATGATACGGGTTTTTGATCGTTCAGTTTTTGGGAAGGAGGCTTCCAGGGCCCTGGCTTCCCTATGTCAAGGTGATCGATCCATAACGGATTACTCTATAGAGTTTCGCACTCTTGCTGCCTCCAGTGACTGGAACGAGCCGGCGTTGCTCGCTCGTTTTCTGGAGGGACTCCACGCTGAGGTTAAGGATGAGATTCTCTCCCGGGAGGTTCCTTCCAGCGTGGACTCTTTGATTGCACTCGCCATCCGCATAGAACGACGGGTAGATCTTCGTCACCGAGCTCGTGGAAGAGAGCTCGCGTTAACGGTGTTTCCCCTCTCCGCTTCTCAACCATCTCCTCCCACCGGCTCAGAGACTGAGTCCATGCAGCTGGGAGGTATTCGCATCTCGACTAAGGAGAGGGAATGGAGAATCACCAACCGCCTTTGCCTCTATTGCGGTTCTGCTGGACATTTTGTCATGTCATGTCCAGTAAAAGCCAGAGCTCATCAGTAAGCGGAGGGCTACTGGTGAGCGCTACTACTCAAGTCTCTCCATCAAGATCCTGTACTACCTTGTCGGTCCATCTACGCTGGACCGGTTCGGCTGCTTCCTGCAGTGCCTTGATAGACTCTGGGGCTGAGGGTTGTTTTATGGACGAAGCATGGGCTCGGAAACATGACATTCCTCTCAGACAGTTAGGAAAGCCCACGCCCATGTTCGCCTTAGATGGTAGTCTTCTCCCCAGTATCAGATGTGAGACACTACCTTTAACCCTCACAGTATCTGGTAACCACAGTGAGACCATTTCCTTTTTGATTTTTCGTTCACCTTTTACACCTGTTGTTTTGGGTCATCCCTGGCTAGTATGTCATAATCCTTCTATTAATTGGTCTAGTAATTCTATCCTATCCTGGAACGTTTCTTGTCATGTGAAGTGTTTAATGTCTGCTATTCCTCCTGTTTCTTCTGTCCCCTCTACTCAGGAGGAACCTGGTGATTTGACAGGAGTGCCGGAGGAATATCATGATCTGCGCACGGTCTTCAGTCGGTCCAGAGCCAACTCTCTTCCTCCTCACCGGTCGTATGATTGTTGTATTGATCTCCTTCCGGGGACCACTCCCCCTCGGGGTAGACTATACTCTCTGTCGGCTCCCGAACGTAAGGCTCTCGAGGATTATCTGTCTGTTTCTCTCGACGCCGGTACCGTGGTGCCTTCTTCCTCTCCCGCCGGAGCGGGGTTTTTCTTTGTTAAGAAGAAGGACGGTACTCTGCGCCCCTGCGTGGATTATCGAGGGCTGAATGACATAACGGTTAAGAATCGTTATCCGCTTCCCCTTATGTCGTCAGCCTTCGAGATTCTGCAGGGAGCCAGGTTCTTTACTAAGTTGGACCTTCGCAACGCTTACCATCTCGTGCGCATCAGAGAGGGGGACGAGTGGAAAACGGCGTTTAACACTCCGTTAGGGCATTTTGAATACCGGGTTCTGCCGTTCGGTCTCGCTAATGCTCCAGCTGTCTTTCAGGCATTAGTTAATGATGTACTGAGAGACATGCTGAACATCTTTGTTTTCGTTTACCTTGACGATATCCTGATTTTTTCACCGTCTCTCGAGATTCATGTTCAGCACGTTCGACGTGTACTCCAGCGCCTTTTAGAGAATTGTCTCTACGTGAAGGCTGAGAAGTGCGCCTTTCATGTCTCCTCTGTCACATTTCTCGGTTCTGTTATTTCCGCTGAAGGCATTCAGATGGATCCCGCTAAGGTCCAGGCTGTCAGCGATTGGCCCGTCCCTAAGTCACGTGTCGAGTTGCAGCGCTTTCTCGGTTTCGCTAATTTCTATCGGCGTTTCATTCGTAATTTCGGTCAAGTGGCTGCCCCTCTCACAGCTCTGACTTCTGTCAAGACTTGCTTTAAGTGGTCCGGTTCCGCCCAGGGAGCTTTTGATCTCCTCAAGAAGCGTTTTACATCCGCCCCTATCCTTGTTACTCCTGACGTCACTAAACAATTCATTGTCGAGGTTGACGCTTCAGAGGTGGGCGTGGGAGCCATTCTGTCCCAGCGCTTCCATTCTGACGATAAGGTCCATCCTTGCGCTTACTTTTCTCATCGCCTGTCGCCATCGGAACGCAACTACGATGTGGGTAACCGCGAACTGCTCGCCATCCGCTTAGCCTTAGGCGAATGGCGACAGTGGTTGGAGGGGGCGACCGTCCCTTTTGTCGTTTGGACTGACCATAAGAACCTTGAGTACATCCGTTCTGCCAAACGACTTAATGCTCGTCAAGCTCGTTGGGCGTTGTTTTTCGCGCGTTTCGAGTTCGTGATTTCCTATCGCCCGGGAAATAAGAACACCAAGCCTGATGCCTTATCCCGTCTCTTTAGTTCTTCTGTGGCTTCTACCGACCCCGAGGGGATTCTCCCTGAAGGGCGTGTTGTCGGGTTGACTGTCTGGGGAATTGAGAGACAGGTAAAGCAAGCACTCACTCACACTGCGTCGCCGCGCGCTTGTCCTAGTAACCTTCTGTTCGTTCCTGTCTCTACTCGTCTGGCTGTTCTTCAGTGGGCTCACTCTGCCAAGTTAGCTGGCCACCCCGGCGTTCGGGGTACGCTTGCTTCTATTCGCCAGCGGTTTTGGTGGCCTACTCAGGAGCGGGACACGCGCCGTTTCGTGGCTGCTTGTTCGGACTGCGCGCAGACTAAGTCGGGTAACTCTCCTCCTGCCGGTCGTCTCAGACCGCTTCCCATTCCTTCTCGACCATGGTCTCACATCGCCTTAGACTTTATGACCGGTCTGCCTTCGTCTGCGGGGAAGACTGTGATTCTTACGGTTATCGATAGGTTCTCTAAGGCGGCACATTTCATTCCCCTCGCTAAGCTTCCTTCCGCTAAGGAGACGGCACAAATCATCATTGAGAATGTGTTCAGAATTCATGGCCTCCCGTTAGACGCCGTTTCAGACAGAGGCCCGCAATTCACGTCACAGTTTTGGAGGGAGTTCTGTCGGTTGATCGGTGCTTCCGTCAGTCTCTCTTCCGGGTTTCATCCCCAGTCTAACGGTCAAGCAGAGAGGGCCAATCAGTCGATTGGTCGCATATTACGCAGCCTTTCATTTCGAAACCCTGCGTCTTGGGCAGAACAGCTCCCCTGGGCTGAGTACGCCCACAACTCGCTTCCTTCGTCTGCTACCGGGCTATCTCCGTTTCAGAGTAGTCTTGGGTACCAGCCTCCTCTGTTCTCGTCCCAGCTCGCCGAGTCCAGCGTTCCCTCCGCTCAGGCTTTTGTCCAACGTTGTGAGCGCACCTGGAGGAGGGTCAGGTCTGCACTTTGCCGTTACAGGGCGCAGACTGTGAGAGCCGCCAATAAACGTAGGATTAAGAGTCCTAGGTATTGTCGCGGTCAGAGAGTGTGGCTTTCCACTCGTAACCTTCCCCTTACGACAGCTTCTCGCAAGTTGACTCCGCGGTTCATTGGTCCGTTCCGTGTCTCTCAGGTCGTTAATCCTGTCGCTGTGCGACTGCTTCTTCCGCGACATCTTCGTCGCGTCCACCCTGTCTTCCATGTCTCCTGTGTCAAGCCTTTTCTTCGCGCCCCCGTTCGTCTTCCCTCCCCCCCCCCCGTCTTTGTCGAGGGCGCACCTATTTACAAGGTACGGAAGATCATGGACATGCGTTCTCGGGGACGTGGTCACCAGTACTTAGTAGATTGGGAGGGTTACGGTCCTGAGGAGAGGAGTTGGGTTCCATCTCGGGACGTGCTGGACCGTTCGTTGATTGATGATTTCCTTCGTTGCCGCCAGGGTTCCTCCTCGAGTGCGCCAGGAGGCGCTCGGTGAGTGGGGGGGTACTGTCATGTTTTGTCATTGATCATCATGTCTTGTCCCTGTGCTTCCCTCTGCTGGTCTTATTAGGTTCTTTCCCTCTTTCTATCCCTCTCTCTCCCCCTCCCTCTCTCCCTCTCTCGCTCTCTCTCTCTATCGTTCCGTTCCTGCTCCCAGCTGTTTCCCATTCTCCTAACTACCTCAGTTACTCTTTCACACCTGTCCCCTATTTTACCCTCTGATTAGAGTCCCTATTTCTCCCTCTGTCTTCCGCTTCTGTCCTTGTCGGATTCTTGTTTGATGTTTGCTGTTCTGTGTCCTTGTTCCGCCCTGTCGTGTTTTTGCCTTCTTCAGATGCTGCGTGTGAGCAGGTGTCTATGTCAGCTACGGCCTGTGCCTTCCTGTAGCGACCTGCAGTCTGTGGTCGCGTCTCCAGTCGTTCCTCTCTACTGACGAGAGGATTTCAGTTTCCTGTTTTGGATTTACCTTTGATAATATCCAGGAGAATCATTGTTTGTTTAAGACTGGAATAAAGACTCTGTTTCTATTACGTCGCTTTTGGGTCCTCATTCACCAGCATAACAATACCTGCACACGAAGAGACAACACACACGTTACCCTTGGTGCAGTCACAGCTCTCCGGCACCTGCGCGAGCACATGGACACTCACTCAACCACTGTCACAAGTACTCAGAAGTTACAACAGATACCCCAGTCAGTGAGCTCTGTGAAACTTGTTAACATAAATTCCTACACTGTCCACACTATAACAAACGTATGGTTGCAAAACAGTACATTGTATAACCTTATGACGGTTTTATATTAAACAGTTTCGGAGCCAAGGACAACATACCTTGCTAGCCGAGGGTCAGGCAAAAGAGAACGATAAAGTGGTATGGGAATACAGATAACCCGCGATGGGCCAAACCAAAATATACAAAACTTTTACAATCACTTGTATGTACAATATTGGTATGAAAAAGTGTTTGTTCACCAAATAAAAACATTAGCTATGCAGCTGTAATTAAATAAAAAAATACACTGAATTATTATTATTATTATCAGATTATTAACATCCCCTCTTGACCTGGCCTATTTGAATTGGTCCTTGTGTGCAATTTGGTGCGTAATCTAGGGGAACAACATCACACTGCTACATTCACCCCCACTGTTTTACACTAGATTATAGGCCCAAAACAAAACACATTACCTCAAAGGTAACAAAGCAAAGAAAGAAAAAAAATTCACACCCACAGGGCGACAGAGTAACCCAGTGTAGTCCCTTAATTCTAGACCCACAAATGGTCGATCAGCTGAAAAGCTATCCCGCGAAGGATTAGGAAAAATAAGGGGTAGCTAATCCCTTATTCAACCGTATACGAAAAATGCCATATACATTTTATGCCGATGGACTACACACAAAGTTACATGAATTGTCAAATATATTAGACAAACCCACAAATCATTCTAAGACATGCTTAGATTCCTACATTCCTACAAAAGAAAAGGTAGGCAATATCCTACCGTCACTGAGAAACCAAGAACTGTTTCATTTCCTGTGTAGACATAGTTTGGATTAGCCTATCCACTGGCTTAATAAGTCTACCTAGTCTAGTCCGAACACCCTCACCCACAAACCTAGCAGGAATGTCACAGACAGCACTAACCCTGCTCAGAGGTCTAACCTCAGGATGGGGAGTACTACAGATCCGCATCTCCGGAGCCAGCACACTTTCAGTTACCGACTCAACACTAGTAGTGTCAGACGACTGATCAGAATCCTGGTAGATTGTCACAGACCACACTGACGAAGCATCTTCAACCAAGGTAACATCATCCACACTGAATGGAGTTTCGCAATCAGAACTCTTGTAGGCTTCGGGGATATCTCTCTGGTCCACTTCTGCTGAGCACACCTCACTTAAGGGGACTTCATACGGTTGTTCCACCTCACTTCCATCAGCCGGGACTTCACCATCCTCTTGGAGTATCCTCCCAGAAGACTCAGGAAGGCCTGCTACCCAGTGGACAGTCCTGGCGTCACTCCCATCCATTTGGCTGGACTTTGCAGACATCTCAGAGATCACGTCACCACTCGATAGAGATCCGTGACCCTCAGGTTCCTCCCACGAAGGTAAAGGCAGAAAGTTGACTGGCATAATCAGGTTCCTATGCACAGTTTTGATGCGTCCAGTGGTAGGGTGTTGGATACGATATGTGTTCAGTGAGCTGTTCTTTGCAACCACTATGTACACCACACTCTCCCAGCGATCAGCCAGTTTCTTCTTGCCCCTCTCCCCCTTGTTAGCAAGTAGAACTCTATCTCCCTTCTGCACCGAGTGACCCTTAGACCGTCTGTTGTAGACCTCGGCTTGTCTCTTTTGTTGCTTACTGGCATGCTGCTGGGCCAATGTCATGGCCTCTCTCAGATCCTCACCCAGAGACTGGACATACTTATCCACATCTACTGTGTCCCCATCCAACAGCACACTTTCAAACATAACATCTACCGGCAACCTAGGGGTGCGTCCGAACATCAAGAAGAAGGGTGGAAACCCAGTAGTCTCATGAACAGTGCAGTTATAGGAGAATGTCAATGTGTTCAACATCTGAGGCCATTTAGCCTTAGACCTAGCTGGCAGAGCTCTAATCATCCCACCCAGTGTGCGATTCAGACGTTCTGCTTGACCGTTACCCATGGGATGATAAGGTGTGGTGTGGGACTTTTCAACACCAGATAACTGAAGTAATTCTGCAATAAGTAAACTCTCAAAGTTAGCACCCCTGTCAGAATGGATGCAATCAGCGAACCCATAAATGCAGAAGAAATTATTCCAGAGAACACGAGCAACAGTCTTAGCAGACTGGTTTGGACATGGATACGCACAGGCCAGCTTAGTAAAGTGATCAGTCACTACTAACACATCAATAGACTTGTTGTTTGAATCTTCGGCCGTCCAGAAATCAATACACACAAGTTCTAAAGGTGCCGTTGTCACAATGGAGACAAGTGGAGCTCTTGCTTCAGGCTCAGGTGCTTTACTCAACACACATCTCTTACAGTGGGCCACGTATTCCTTGACATCCTTCTCCATAGATTCCCAGTAAAACCGCTGTCTCGTGAGCCACAATGTGCGCTGCTGACCCTGATGACCAGCATCATCATGAACTCCCTTCAACACAAGGCCTCTCAAAGACACAGGTACAACATACTGGAATATTTTCTTCTTACTCACTGGGTGTTTTGAGACACGATACAGAATCCCTAACCGCGTGGTGAGTTTCCCCCACTGTCTTAGAGTATAAACTGTTTCTTTAGCTTCAAAGACTCGCTCTCTCCTAGATGGGCGCCGGCCTCTATCTACAAAGAACATTACTCTGCTGATGATAGGATCCAGTGACTGGTTATCATACAGCTCCTTGTGTGTAAGGACAGGTAAAGGGCTCTGACCCATGGACATCAACTTCTCAAGGTGCTGCACATGTGAAACGGCCCTCACTGTGGCACCATCATCCCATCGGCGATGGGCCTGGAGGACAGCAGACACCTCTTCACAGGAAACCAACCCACTGACATCGTCTCCAGCTCTACTCAACTCACTCCCAGGAGCCATAGACGTTCCACAGCCAGCCTCGGGCTGCTCACAGGAGAGACGGAACATGTCTTGTACATCATCCAGTCGAAGACCTCTGGCTTCCTCCAGCAGGACATCATATGGAATTCTTGTCAGTCGGTGCAGAACTTTGGAGCGGACAAATGGCTCTCTGCTCAAAGCATCAGCAATGACATTCTTGGGCCCTGGTATGTACTGGATATCAAAATCAAAAGGTGCCAGCTTTGCAACCCATCTCTGCTCACATGCATCAAGTCTCGGCTTTGTAAGAATATATTTGAGTGGATTGTTGTCGGTCCACACCGTAAACTTATGCCCTCGCAGCCAATGGCTGAACTTATCATGAATGGCCCATTTCATGGCTAGAAATTCCAGCCGGTGAGCAGGATACTTGGATTGTGCATGATTAAGAGATTTACTAGCAAAAGCTATTGGCCTGGCTATGGCCTTCCCATCTTGCACTTGGGATAGTACAGCTCCCAAACCACTAGTAGATGCATCAACAGAAAGCAAAAATGGCTGAGAAAAATCTGGATGAGCCAGCAGTGCCTGGTCAACTAGTGCTGCTTTCAAAGCTTCAAAAGCGAGTTGACATTCGGCAGTCCAGTCTGCAGCAGTGAGCCTGCGAGAGGGACCAGGCCTCTTTCTGCCCTTGCCTCTCCTAGGCTTCTTCTGACCTGTAGTCAGCTGAAACAATGGCCTAGCAACCATGGAACAATTCTCAATGTAGTGTTGATAGTATACTACCATACCAAGGAAAGAACGGATTTTGCTAGGAGACGGAGTGACACCATCAGCTTCCATCATCTCACTCTCAGTCACATTCAAAATGGTTTGAACCTTAGCAGGATCAGTGGCTACGCCCTCCTGAGAAATGATGTGGCCCAAAAACTTAACAGACCTCCTCAAAAACTTGCACTTAGACGGAGACAGTTTAAGATTGTGCTCCTGCAACCGCTGGAAAACCATCTCAAGTCTCTGCAGACTCTCTTCCTCCGTCTTAGCAAAAACCATCAGATCATCCAAATAGCAAAGGAGACTTAGAAAGTTTTGGTCCCCAAAGATGGTCAGCATCATTCTCATAAAAGTAGCTGGGCTGTTGCAAAGGCCCTGAGGCAAACGATTGTACTCGTGCAGACCTAAAGGAGAGGAAAAGGCAGTGTATTTCTTATCCTCTTCATGCAGTGGCACATTGTAGTACCCTGATGTCAAGTCCATTGTGCTGAAGAAGGCATTACCTCCCAGCGCCGCCAGTACATCAGCCTGATGAGGCAGTGGATGAGCATCCTTCACTGTGCGGGCGTTTAACCACCTAAAGTCAGTACATAGACGCAAGTCCCCATTCTTTTTCCATACCAGCACCAATGGTGAGGCATACTCGCTGCTGGATTTTCTGACGATTTCCTTTTCCTCCATATCATCCAGTGTTTCCCTGAGTTTTTGGTAATCAGCTGGAGAAAGCCTACGATAAGGTAATCGAAATGGGCGGTCATCAGTCAGCCGTATGCGATGGCAGAACTCTTTTGCCTCTCCACAATCCAGGCTATGTCTAGAGAACACCGTGTCATACTTCTCAATTAAACCGACAAGTTTGTCTTTCCAGAACTGTGAAACTGGACACTCCTCAACAGACAGGCCTTGAAGTCCAAGATTGCTCAGTGTACTGTTGTCATTAACTACACTGCCACCAACTGAACTCTTAGCTGTAAGACTGCCATGTGAGCTGTCACATTGTACTTTTGCCACGTTCTGGTAAGCAGCTTGCTGCTTGACATCATCAAAATCCTCCAATGCAATACAAGGGTACACATCTGCCACTTTAGCATTTCGTCTCAGGGTAACTGGCGAAGTTGTTGGATTCACAATCTTCACAGGGAGCCATCCATCCCCCCACAGAGGCGTAACTACTCTCCCTACTAGTATGTGTCGATTCACACAACGAGACGTGCTGGGCTCGACAACAACAGTACTGCCCACAGAGAGTTTTGTCTTTGGGGGTAAGCGGCCCCACACCAGATGCTCACTCATGGGTTGGAGCGTTACTGCCCTCTTCAACTTAATGGTGCCCACTTTATCTGGGATGGAGTCTCCTCTCCATCTCTCCAGATTTGATAGGAGACGCAGGAACTGGCTGTCCTCACACTGGCCAGAGGGACCTGGCGTACCCACCACCCGCCAGTAGCTGTCATTTGATTTGAACTGTCTAATCAGAGACTTCAACACGTTAGTGCCAACAATGAGTTCATCAACCTGCCCATCTACAATCAGCACTGGGACTACATAACTGAAGCCATAAAGCTGTAGTTTCAAGTCACACATGCCCACTGGGCTAGTTTGCGTCCCACCACAACCCACCAGTATGATGTCTGAAGGAGCTAGAAAGTTCCCCTCTACCACTCCTGCCTCCCTCAACCGAGGTACAATATCTGCGCGCAGAGTAGTAGCCATGGACCCACTATCTAACATCCCCTTCAGCTCAACTTTATCCTGTACTAGCACGGTGGTGTAAAACAAACTGTCATTCTGAGAAATTCTCATTGTGTTCTGAAAAATTACTGTGTTGTTCTTGGGTACTGACTCACAAAAATAAGAATAAACAGATTGGATATCATCATCAGTGGAGGAAAAATTAGACTGCCTCACATTGCCCTCCTCAGAATGGAGACTTTCTAGTTTTCCTGAGACCTGCCAGTCTGTCCACATACAGGGCTCTTTCGCTTCCCAGTCTCACTACAGTCAAAGCTCATGTGGCCAGGAGAGAAGCACTTGAAACACAGCTGGTGCATCTGACAGTGAGCTTTGGTCCAGTGATTAGTGCTTCCACAGACAGCGCACTCACGCTCACGTTTGGGGAACTGTTTACGGGGCCCTCTGTTCACAGACTGAGTATTGCTGACAAGAGCCTTCTCTAGCATACTCAAAACTTTCTCTAATGTCCCACCCTCAGATACAGATTGGGCCTGTTCTGGTTCACGGCCACATCGAGAAAAAGATGACACATTAGGTCTGCTCTCAGGATCCACTTCCTCCTGGGGGGAGTCGAAGACAGCAGCCACCTGCTGTGAAAGTTGTGTTCTACATGCTTTACGCTCCCTTAACAGTTCATCCAAACGATCCTGTACCTCACTGGCTGTCCAGTCACGAAGGGGTTTGCATTTGAACACTTGGGCCAACTCTTTATCAGGACAGTTGCGTACAAACATGACTGCCAACTCTGAGCACTGATTGGGCAAGGTTCTACCCTCACTTACAAGGTACTGTTCAGCTGCCTCTGCAGCTTTGTTAAGCCTAATCCAGAAATCTAGTGGACCCTCATTAGCATATGGTCTCATTGAATAGAAATCAGCTAATGGCATACCTGAGTAGACAGTATCCCCAAAGTGTTGCTTGAGAACACTGAACACTGCCTTAACATCTGTGACAACAGGGTTGTTACGCATCCAGACTTTGGTCACATCCCGTGCCCTCCCCATGAGCCTAGACATCACCTCCCCAACATTCTCAGACCCAGTGTAACCCCTCTTCTCTAGGTAGACTCCCATTAGCTCCTCCCACTCCAGGACAGAGTACTTATCTGAGCCATCACCCCTGAAGAAAGGTGGAGCACTAACCTCTGACTTCACAACCAGATTCAGCTTGGACGCATCAATAAAAGTTGACCCACATTGTTCAGGCAGGGGAAACTGCTGGGATTGGTCAGGGGAATGGGCAGGAGAAAGACTTGAAGCCCCAGGCTGCAGTAAACTCGCTCTGATAGATTCTCCTATCTCTGAACCAATCTGCTTAATAAGGTCACTAAGCTGACTCGGTGTCCCATTATTACTGAGGACTTGGGACAATGGTACATCAAGAGACAGAGGTGGGAGACCCTGGTCAGGTGGAGTAAACAGCCTACCCCTCCCAGTGCTTGTAAACTCAGGACTAGCAGCCACTCTACTCCCAGGAGCTGACTGTACCAATGGTGTAAATGCATGGACACCCCTCCCTCTACCCACACTAACCACACCAAAATCCCCAGCATAACTCATCTTATGGACTTGAGAGTCTTCCATGGCTCAATAGAGAACTAAACTACAATGTAATTTACTGCATACAAATACAAAAAAAATGCAATAAACAAATTCCCTTAAAACATGCAAATAAACGCCAATACAATTATCTAGTGAATATGCTACATTCACCTTCACTATTTACAGTATACATTCACTTATAGCAAACCATCAACAAGTGCGCATGCGCGGGTCGCGCATCTCCTCCACATGCACAGCTCCGGTGGTCAGCTTGAGCTAACCAGTCGGCAGGTCGCGGCACCAGTTTGTAGCGTGGTTCGTTCTGCGTTGTGTGTTTTCAATTAGGACGCTGCCACAACTGACGGTCTGCTCGTTGAACTCTTTTTATTTGCCCTGCACACGAAGAGACAACACACACGTTACCCTTGGTGCAGTCACAGCTCTCCGGCACCTTGCTGCACACGAAGAGACAACACACACGTTACCCTTGGTGCAGTCACAGCTCTCCGGCACCTTGCTAGCCGAGGGTCAGGCAAAAGAGCGCCAAAAGGAATTAACAGGTGCTGCGTGCACACACTCGCTGCACAACAGCATATACAAGTAAAACTATACAGAACATAATTCTGACAAAATAAAAGACATACCTGCACACGAAGAGACAACACACACGTTACCCTTGGTGCAGTCACAGCTCTCCGGCACCTGCGCGAGCACATGGACACTCACTCAACCACTGTCACAAGTACTCAGAAGTTACAACAGATACCCCAGTCAGTGAGCTCTGTGAAACTTGTTAACATAAATTCCTACACTGTCCACACTATAACAAACGTATGGTTGCAAAACAGTACATTGTATAACCTTATGACGGTTTTATATTAAACAGTTTCGGAGCCAAGGACAACATACCTTGCTAGCCGAGGGTCAGGCAAAAGAGAACGATAAAGTGGTATGGGAATACAGATAACCCGCGATGGGCCAAACCAAAATATACAAAACTTTTACAATCACTTGTATGTACAATATTGGTATGAAAAAGTGTTTGTTCACCAAATAAAAACATTAGCTATGCAGCTGTAATTAAATAAAAAAATACACTGAATTATTATTATTATTATCAGATTATTAACATCCCCTCTTGACCTGGCCTATTTGAATTGGTCCTTGTGTGCAATTTGGTGCGTAATCTAGGGGAACAACATCACACTGCTACACAGGCACAGGACGTACCTGACTGGGAAGGCGCACTTGAGGGAGAGTGCGAGGAGGAGGCACAGGACGTACTGGGCTGTGGAGACGCACTGGAGACCTGGTGCGTAGAGCTGGCACAGATGGTGCCGGAACGATGACACACTCCGCACGGTGAGTGGGGGGAGCTAGCACAGGACGTACTGGGCTGTGGAGGCGCACTGGAGACCTGGTGCGTAGAGCCGGCACACATGGTACCGGACAAATGACACACTCCTCAGTACGAGTATGGGGAGCTGGCACAGGTGGCATCAGACGGCAAACACGCTCATCAGGGCGAATGCCGTGCATACTACGCCAAACCCACAGCTCTCTCGCTTCACTCTCCTCCAATTTATCAAACAACTCCTCAAAGGTATCTAACTCTCCCCTCCGTTCACTCTCCTCCAATTTAACCAATAACTCCTCGACGGTCTCTGACTCACCCCTCAACTTCGCCGACCACCCCGTGTTCCCCCCCAAAAAAATGTTTTGAGGCTGCTTCTAAGGCTTGCATCGTGGCCGCGAACCCCGGCGTCGTCGCTGTCCTTCCTTGCGTCTGCTTCCATGGAAGGCTTTCGTCTCCTGCCATTATCTCTTCCCAAGTCCAGGATGTCCTTACCTCC
>NC_052314.1:61278364-61285864 GCF_016432855.1 Salvelinus namaycush
TCATTCCATCTGGCCAATAAGTCACCAATATGCCAATATGCTAAATATGCCAATATGCTAAAACGCCCATGACGCAGCTGTTCAGCCTCTACGTTGGTGAAACATTAGTTAGATGTTGTACAGACGTTACTGTGTGAAGAGTATGCAGGGACAGAGATTTGGACACTAATGTTGCATACACCGAATTAGAATACAGTTGCAGAGTTGAGTGATTTTTCAATTCTACCTGAACCTGAGAAGTTTTTCCGCTCCCTCACACCCTCAGCGAGGACAGATTACCCAGTGTGTGTGTGTGGTATGCACACACTACTGTGGAGGAGAATTATTTATTATGATACAACAGCACTGTCAGCATTATGCTGTATGGAATTGCAATCATTGGCAGAGACCCCGGGCTAGAATCCCCCTTTGTTCCAAACTCCTATCTCCTTAATCGAAGTTCTCTCTCTCTCTGTGTGTGTGTGTGTGTGTGTGTGTGTGTGTGTGTGTGTGTGTGTGTGTGTGTGTGTGTGTGTGTGTGTGTGTGTGTGTGTGTGTGTGTTAGAAGAGAGATCATTTTACTTTCCTGTATGGAATGACAAAAGCTCAAATCTCAAAAACAGACAATCTACCCACGGCAGCAGGCGGTGCTGGCCAAGTTTTGATGTGCGGCCCATCCTGGCGCCAGCTTCCGTGTTTCTCTTCTTTCTCATCCTCCCGTCGGACTCCACGGTGTTGGATTTCCAAGCAGCAGTAAATAGTGAGCAAGCACTTGTATGTCTTGGGGGGGGGTGAGTCATTGAGCCACCCACCTACTCCTGCTCTCCTGTTCTGTGTCTCTGCTTTCGATTTGGACGGAGTTACGGGTTGTGAACTGTTCCTAGATCAGATTTGGCCAGAGAGAGAGCCTGAAATACAAAACTCCCTTCCACCACCACTGACTCACTTCTCCAGATGCTCTGAGACACTGAACCAGTGAAAAGTCTCCTCTCTAAGTCACAGGGACTATCTAGCAGGGTTTACCCCCTAGCAGGGTCTAACTGTCTGCTTCCTGCTCTCCTTAGATGATCCTTTCCATCATAGGTTCATATTCTGACCAATTGTCTGTCGTTTCTCTCTTTCTCTATCGTAAAGACCTTTCTGCTGTTGATTCCCTATAAGCCAAATCAAATCAATGTGTATTGGTTGCGTACACAGTTTGGCAGATGTTATAGCGGGTGCAGCGAAATGCTTAAGTTACTAGCTCCTAACAACGCAGTAATATGTCAAACAAGTACCTGCACAAAACGTTACCAAATAGCCAGTGCTTGATCCACCGTTTTTTCCTGGTGAGGCTTTAGCGGAAAGTAGCCTCTTTTGCAACTGACCAGGGGCCAAAGGTGTTTGATCTAAAATCCAGACCCTCTCGTTCTCTGTCTTTGAGTCACATGGTCCTTTATCGTTGTTGGCTCCACTGTCTTGGTGCTCTTACATGGTGAGCTAGGCTGCTCTCTGTTCCTGTTTATTCCCTCAGGTGTGACTGTAAAAGAGGAACACATTGTGTTGTTCATATCTGTAGTGCAGCAGTGTACTGTAGTGAACACCCGAGTGTACACTTGTTGAATGCCCTTGAGTGTAGCAGACCAGCTAAGTGTGTTTAGTACAGTAGCTATGTCCTGCCACCAAAAGCGTTGTGGCTCTAGCAAGTGTACTTCACTGTTGCCAAGGCTCTCAGAACTCTCAGTGTCCAAACTCAATCCCCTCTGGAATGGAATTCAGTTCCCTTATGACACAATCGCCCTTTGACCTCCCGCATTCACCACACAATGGGTACTTAAAGAAGAAGAAGAAACATTCTCTGCAGGAGATTGTGTGCTGAGCTGGGACGGGCTGGCATTAGATGTAGATCAGGTCAGACAGACAGGGGGAGAGGAGGGAGGTAGACTGCGTTAAAGTTCAGACGGGCTATGGGGAGAACTTTATGGCCTCTGTATTGTGCATTTCAACAGCCTCAGCCCGCATTTTTTGTATATTGTGCAAAGTTACAATACACGCACGCACGCACGCACGCACGCACGCACGCACGCACGCACGCACACACACACACACACATTATGTAGGGGATTGAGTTGCTCTTTAGATCTATTGTTAGGCTACTGTAATGAAACAGAGGTACCGTGATCCAAGGTTTAGACAGCCTGATCCGTTCTCATCCCTTCAATATTGCATGAAGGAAGGGGACACATACTGTGTGTATTTGTGTGTGTGTGTGTGTGTGTGTGTGTGTGTGTGTGTGTGTGTGTGTGTGTGTGTGTGTGTGTGTGTGTGTGTGTGTGTGTGTGTGTGTGTGTGTGTGTGTGTGTGTGTGTGTGTGTGTGTGTGTGTGTGTGTGTGTGTGTGTGCGTGTACAGTGGTGGGTACGGGTAGAGGTGAACCACAACCTTCAGACCCCCCACAGAGCTTCAACAGGGAGCATTCTGGGTAATCATAACATGCTTATATAACATTTTAGGACTAACCTAAATAAGACATGAAGTCCTCATACGCGTTGTGCTGGAAAATGGGATGGAAACTGTTGTTATGAGTTAGAATATCTTCTCCATATATCACAATACATTAAGTACTATGTGTAAAAAGTAAAACATTTCTGAGAAGGTAGTGTTTTGTTGTCAGATTAACTGCGCGTCTCTTTCTGCGCAAAGACAAAGACAGTAAAACACACAAATGATGCTAATCCTTCTTTTACAGGCTTATGTCCTGTGATTTGATCAAATAAGTGGGCAGGAAATGTATTCTTCTTCTGTTTATCCTTCTCTCGTTCGCTCTGTTTTCTATTCCTTCCTTCCATTCACCTCCTAATGCAGTTGCTCTCTGTATTGATTCCTGCAGTCTATTGTAGCGTAGCCTTGGACTCTCTCTGACTGCCTTGTATGCTTATTATGAGCCTGGTACTTACAAACACATGCAGGGTATGTTCAGTGTGTTCCACGGCAGGTTACCATAGACCTAACATGGAGATGTGCCTGTTTGAGCGTTTCACAAATATGTGTAGAAATCAGGTAGATTCTAACAGGTGTTTTGTGCATATTTTTCTTCACCGGCAGACAATGCATTTCTACCAGAGTACGTTGCCATGGTTACTGAGTAATACCAAGCCGAGAGTCTGTGATCAGCTAATTCCTTTAGTCCTTTTTTTCCTCCTTCTGTTCACCACCATCTAATGACTTGGCAAAGCAGTGTGTGTGTGTGTGTGTGTGTGTGTGTGTGTGTGTGTGTGTGTGTGTGTGTGTGTGTGTGTGTGTGTGTGTGTGTGTGTGTGTGTGTGTGTGTTTGAAGAGAGGTCATTTTACTTTCCTGTATGACATCCACATGAGGACACTCTTAATCAGGCCTACTCTTTTGATTTCTCTCTCTCATACACACACACACACACACACACACACACACACACACACACACACACACACACACACACACACACACACACACACACACACACACACACACACACACACACACACACACACAAACAGTACATGACCATATTCATTCTAACACAGTGGTCATAATTTACATCAGAGCTTCCACTAAAGGCACAGAAAGAGCATTCCCATGTCACTGAGGCATGGTGGCTATATGTGAGGAGAGGAGAGGAGAGAGGAGAGGAAAATATAGGAGTAGAGAGGAGAGGATTCCCTCACTGATATAGCCCTGCCCCTTCCCCACTCTCTGTCCTCCTCTCCTCCTATAATATCGCAGTGTAACAGTTATCCAGGTCATGGGTGGGGCAGACTGTCAAGTCAACCACAGCCTGCAGCCATAGCGCTCTGATACACATACTACACAAAACACCATCCTTCTCGGATACACAAAATCTCCCAACACAGCCCAAACGTCATTTAATATAATCTCATTGAATGTCCCTGAGACTAGAAATGCCAAAGTAACAACCATGTATGTGTATTACATGTGGAGGCAAGAGGCAGTGAGAAGCTTGAGAAGCTTTCTGGAGCGTTGCCTGTATGTATGTCCCAGTCCCAAATGGCACCCTATTCCATTTATAGTGCACTTCTTTTGACCAGGGCCCATAGGGCACTATATAGGGAATAGTATAGGGAGTAGTGTGCAATTTGGGTCTGGTTCATAGCCATGACATCAGACTGTGATATGAGCTCCCGTCCCTCCCGTCCCTCTTCCGCCGCCATCCCTCCATCCTCCACCTTCGTTGTTTCGCTCCTCCGTCCCTCCATCCTCGCTGTTTCACTCTTTCTTCCTCTTCCTCTTCCTCTCATCTCTTAGCTGTTGTAGTGCCAGGCTCAGGTACTGTATTAAACCCAGACATAGACCATACATATTTAGACATTGGGCTTGCTTCAATCGAAGCAGGTAACATCTTTTATTGTGGTGTGACAATACAGGACAACAATCTCAACTGAATACATCACATTACTTCAACATGCTAATTCACATAATCGAAAATGACATTCACTTCACAGAAACCCTAGTCCCTGGTTCCAATACAATAGAGTCATAAATATACATCGTTCCCTCTCATGGTACATATGCTCACCTAGTCACTCATCAGCTCCCTTTCTGTCTCTGAAAGCGTTAGTGCCTCTCTCACCACCTTGATGGCTTCCTCTTAGCAGCTATATTTTCACACACACACACACACACACACACACACACACACACACACACACACACACACACACACACACACACACACACACACACACACACACACACACGTGTGTTTGAAGCGTCATAATGTCCCCGAGACACATTTCCATCCATTTCCGACATAATAACTTTTCGAACTGCAGGAGGGCCAAACTGCTAGTGCTGCTCGAGGTGCTTCAGTTACTGACCAGCACACAGTCACCTTAGGCTGTTGAAGAGTTCCACCAACTTGAGGTCAGAGTGGACCTTCTAAAAGGTTAGCTCATTTCCAATATATAGAGATTTTAAGGAAATGAACCGCAGAAGAGGAAGCGCTTAGCCTTTATGTCTGGTACATCAGATGCTGAGAGCAAACAGTCACGTGCCGTTGCCTCGGCGATACCAGACCTACGGTGGCCTAGCGATGATGGAGCTGTTACTGAGCAGGTTGGTTTCAAAACAACCCAGATGTTGCTGGCTCACACCTGACGTCACCGCACTCCACTCTCTTCAGCGTCACAAGGCAAACATTACTTTGCATAAAAGATGCATATGGCCATTTCTCCCAACTCCCCTGATAAGGGGTTTAAAATCAAATGCTTTAAAGGCACAATCCGGAGTTTAATCAGAGCAGGATCAGGTTCAGGGGAGAAACAGCTTTCAGTAGATCCATCATCTAAAGTGGATTGCGTACTGTAGGCTTAAAATAATAGGATAGGTCAGGTGAGACTGAATGATTGATAGGGTCTGTGTAGATATCAATATTGTTTGTGGTTGGGGTTATTACATTATCATAACACGCTTCATTTATTTATTTAATATATTTATTTATTGAAATATTTATGTTGGTCACAGCTATAGTGGGAGGGAGAACCATCCCCTGGATGAATAACACACACACACACACACACACACACACACACACACGTGTGTTTGAAGCGTCATAATGTCCCCGAGACACATTTCCATCCATTTCCGACATAATAACTTTTCGAACTGCAGGAGGGCCAAACTGCTAGTGCTGCTCGAGGTGCTTCAGTTACTGACCAGCACACAGTCACCTTAGGCTGTTGAAGAGTTCCACCAACTTGAGGTCAGAGTGGACCTTCTAAAAGGTTAGCTCATTTCCAATATATAGAGATTTTAAGGAAATGAACCGCAGAAGAGGAAGCGCTTAGCCTTTATGTCTGGTACATCAGATGCTGAGAGCAAACAGTCACGTGCCGTTGCCTCGGCGATACCAGACCTACGGTGGCCTAGCGATGATGGAGCTGTTACTGAGCAGGTTGGTTTCAAAACAACCCAGATGTTGCTGGCTCACACCTGACGTCACCGCACTCCACTCTCTTCAGCGTCACAAGGCAAACATTACTTTGCATAAAAGATGCATATGGCCATTTCTCCCAACTCCCCTGATAAGGGGTTTAAAATCAAATGCTTTAAAGGCACAATCCGGAGTTTAATCAGAGCAGGATCAGGTTCAGGGGAGAAACAGCTTTCAGTAGATCCATCATCTAAAGTGGATTGCGTACTGTAGGCTTAAAATAATAGGATAGGTCAGGTGAGACTGAATGATTGATAGGGTCTGTGTAGATATCAATATTGTTTGTGGTTGGGGTTATTACATTATCATAACACGCTTCATTTATTTATTTAATATATTTATTTATTGAAATATTTATGTTGGTCACAGCTATAGTGGGAGGGAGAACCATCCCCTGGATGAATAATACATACATGCTTCACACACACACACACACACACACACACACACACACACACACACACACACACACACACACACACACACACACACACACACACACACACACACACACACACACACACACACACACACTATGCTGTACATATCCCTATAGATGTCCTTTTCAACAGGGCCGTTTAGAAAACAAGGATGCTACTCAGTCTTTTGTCAGTGTAAAGAGAATTGGAACAGGGAGGTGGAGGGAGGAGGGTTAAATATTTGTGAATTAAGAAAACAAGTGAATTAATTTTTTATCCTGTTTTCGGAGAGCTATTTTAAACATCAAGGGAATCCTTGGGCGCCGCGATGCATGCATGCTCTGACTGGTCGGGAAAAATAGCACAATGAGGGGGAGATGGAGCGAGGGAGAGGAGAGGAGAAGGAGTGAGAGAGGGAAGAGATAAGGAGGGGAGGAGAGGAAGAGTGTCTGTCCACTGTCTCTGGCCTGATTTTTGTGCAGTCTTCTTAAAAGATGTAATGGAATTATTCCCGGACCCGGAATAAGGGATGATAAGGAATCTGTACGAGTACAAGTACTGTACGATGGACAATGAATTATAGCAGCCAAGAGAATGCCATCAGAAATTGTTAAAATCATGTTACCAGACTCATGTTGTCCTCGTTATTGTCAGTGGCACTTAATGGCAGACTGAGTTTAATTCACCCGAGGGAAGATTGCATTATGTTATATTGACTGGCAGATAAATAGATTACCCCTCTTTGACTTTACTGCAAAATCCAGTTTGGTATTGATAGTAGTTTATTACATCTTTACTAACCCAATGGTGGACAACTTGTGGTTCAGAATGAGTTCAATTTCTCCAAATGCCGCTGAGAATATGATGAGATATGAGAGGTGAGTTTGGCTATCTAGAAATCGTCTTTGCGTTGGTGTGACAATTTATGACGCATGCACACAGCACAGCAGAGCGATCATTCGTTTCAAGACGTCCCGTTTTTCTTTCACAATTCCGTGGACAGTTCTCTTTACATGGAGTGCCCGGTGGAAGTCACTGAAAGAGGTCATTCACTTCTCAAACCAGGATCTCACTGTCGCCATGGTCGCCGTCTACCGTGGCGACCGAACTCGAGCCGACCAGCATGTACACATACCA